>NW_009719792.1:0-59438 GCF_000703405.1 Apaloderma vittatum
AAAAGAAAAAAGAAAAAAGAAAAAAATGAAAAAAGAAAGAAAGAAAGTCAGCTCTTGCATGGTAATCATAAAGTATGACTAAAAGACATGGATGTCAAATAAGGATAGAGATCTTCCTGCGGTACTAAAAGGAGATAGTTTCTTCATTTTACTATGTTCTCTCCTCTTACCCCCAGACACTGTATCATCAATGAGACCTGTTCCCCTATGTAGTTGCTGTTGCACAGTGTACAAGTGCACACTTGTACCTGTTGCACAGTAACTACTGTTCACCAGCATTCAGATTTGATACTTTATTTTTCATTACTTTTTTTTCCTCTTAGCTTTCACAGAGTTTTGTAAACAGCTCATGAATCAAAACTCCTCAAATGGAGCATTCGAACACCACAGAACATATAGAACTTAAAATTTATTTAGAAAAAGTTATTTTTTTTCTTTTACGTGTATATAGACAATTTTTTGTACCTACTGACCTCTAAAAGAGATGACTTTTTGTGTTTATGGAAAGAAGCAGATTCTGTCTAGTTTTTTTCTTAGTCACCTGAGTCAACCAAAGCATTTCATCTCCTGAATCTCATCAGATCTGAAAGTTACTTCGGTAAACAACGTACAGTACAGCAAATATTCAGCATATACTCTATAGCACTGCTGGGACCTATATTAAAATTCTATTATACTAAAAAGTTCTTTATAGTCCGCATCAGCTGTGGATCTTAT
Organism: Apaloderma vittatum; assembly: GCF_000703405.1. Lineage (NCBI taxonomy): Eukaryota > Metazoa > Chordata > Aves > Trogoniformes > Trogonidae > Apaloderma > Apaloderma vittatum. Next base: position 718 of record NW_009719792.1, read on the forward strand.
TTGCAAAAACAAGATGTCCCAATAACTCTGAGTGAAAATACCTACTATTTTTATCAAAATCAGAGCATTTGTAAAATGCCTCAGGGATCAACCCTGTACTCTGGGTGTCTTTCCGGGTGCTTTAACAAACCCTGCAGGATGGAAAGAGACATTGGCACAGGTGGCTGAATAAAAGATGACTATAACTGCCAAAGTTTGATCTGTAGTTCAAATGAGATTACGATTAGTTTTAGTTCTGACTGTCGTGTGATAGCAATAAAGTCAGTACTGGCACAGCAAGCAGACTTGAAAACTAGTGTGAGCTCATGTGTAGCTAAAGAACCATTAAATTTTTCTCAATTAAAGTGAATGACTCCTGTTCCCCTATGAATTTCAGTGAGGTTTTTTTGGACTTACTGAATAAATCTACTAACCATGCAAACAAAATGGAGTTATGTTGCTAAGAGAGTTGAATATGAAAAACAGATACCCACAGAAAACTAGAATGTTCATTTTCCAATTAAGAGCAGAAAACATGATGCTGTCTTTAACCGAATACAGGTAGACAATTTTTTCCCTATTTTTTTCCCCAAAAAAACCCCACATGAGTAATAAACATTAACTTGTTTTTCCTTGTCTTGGTATTCTACTTATTCAATCAGAAAGCAGAGCTTTCTTTGGCCTCTAATAAGTAAAAATAACACACCAGATTATTTCATAGAGGCACCTCTTTTTTAATTATCTTTGCTGTAAATATCTTGTAAAAATCATCTACAACCCTCCAGTAGCAATGGAAACCCCAGATTCTACTCTGAAAGTTTCTATATAATGAGAAGATTCAACATCACACCTAATCTTCTGTCATGCAACATTGCCAATTTAAATAATACCAGCTCATTCTTCTAATCCCACCTAATGAAACATGCTTGGTTTTCTTGTGTTCATTTCTGTTCCCAAATTTGTTTTTTCTCTTTAACCATAAGCTTTATCAGGCAGTCAAGAAACTCATCACTTCTGAAGGATATTTTTACAATGAAATACAATCGTTTTTAAAAGACTGAAGAATGAAAATTAGGTGAAGACAAGCTGCTATTAGAGAATCAGTAGTTATGCATCAGCGGACATTTGTCTTCTACATTTATTTTTCACTCATGAATGACTGCATTATGGTAAAGGAATTAACATAATTTATATCAATGGTTTGCTGCTGTAGTGTGTGAATAAAATAATAGTTTAATTTATATTTTTTAAGTTTCAATAACTGCATTTTTATCAGCTATATCAGTTATATAAACATTGACAGGGAGGAAGTATTTTGTATGCTCACTGCTTATTTGGAGCAACACCTTCTTATCTGTCTATAATGAAATGGCCTCAACATGTCCCCCCTCATTTGTTACAATTGTTTTTATTATTTTCTCATTCTTGATAGATTATTCCTAAAATTTGGCTACCCAGCACTTTAGAAAAGACCACAGGATTTCTAGGAGTTACAACTGGCTGAACTTAGTCAGTCCCCTGGCCAAACAGATTCATTTGATTTGTCTTTTCCAGTGACCTTTTGACTTACAGTCATCTGCATTCTGTTCATGCTTTATTTCATTTTCATTTTCTTTTTTTACTGGAGAGCACTTTGGAATATTTGTCATGAAAAGAGCTACATAAATATTTATGTATTGATAGTGTTATGGCTTTTCAAGCCTATTTTTCATTTCATGGGTTTTAAGAGCTACAAAATTTACTGACTACACAGAAAATATAGCATAATGGACTTTGTGAAATGCCCTGAATGAGATAAAATACATGAATTATTAATCCCATGGAAGTTAGTGTTGCCTTGCTTATAGACAAAATTTTCTGTACCAAAACAAGATTTTTAAAATATTTTTTTTTACTGTGTGAAGTTTTGATGAATAACTTCATGCCTCTAGTTTGTAAGTAAGCATATGTTCCTAACTGCATCCTAAAAAAAGTGTTATGAATTAATTTTCTGTGCAGTGTTCCTATTAGGATGTGCTTTGAACATCCAAAATCATGGAGGGAGACATTCACGATGGACTGTGTTTCCTAGAGGCAGTGCTAACAGGCACCCTCTACCAGAGAAGGGCAACTTTAAACTCCGAATGAGCCAAAAAAATCCATCCTGCTTTAAGGCTGCCTTGACTCAGTTTATTCCCTGCCTTTTGTTTTCCTTTTTTTTTTTCTTTTTCCCAGTGGATATTATGCCATCTGGGATCAACAGCTAAGTTATAGGCTGTGAGGCTCATTTATCACACCATGGGAGGGAAGCCATCAGAATCTGTAAATCTGCAGTAGAGCATCTACTACAGACTAATGAAAACAAATGGAGCTCAAGGTAAAGGCTACTCTCAAATCTTAACTCATCCAGCTGTTTTCAAAATCATGAATGTTTAAGCCTCCTGAATCTTAGAGAGCCTTTATATGGTAGTGGCCAGATTCAGCTGAACCAGATGGAGAATGCATTAAGCCTGGACTCTTGCCCTTACTTCTGATTTGCATCAGTTGTCAAGTTAGTATGATCTGAGATAAGTTTTCCTATTTAAAAAAAAAAACAAAAAAACAAAAAACCCCACCTCTAAACATTAATGTTCGATACTGAAGGAAGGTCTGCAACGTGTTGAATGACTTTTTTTCCACTGCTTCAGCTGCAGTCAATTATATCTACCTTCTCATAGCTCAGTGTCTCTTTCTTCACTCATGCTCACTGCCTTACAGCATCATGGAAAAACTTCCAGGAATGCTGACCCCCTACAACTCCTGATTCCCCTTCCCTGTGTTTGTATGACAACCAAAGATAAGCATAAGAGACCTTGCATGCTCATGCATGCTTCTGCAGGTACAGAAGCAACCGATCCATAGATAATATTCATCCCTATCCACCTTCACTCAAAACCTTGGGTAATTCTTACTGGAAGACAACACCAGCCCTCAAACTGGGGAAAACTTAACTAGTCAGATACTAGGAAGGCTGTATCTGAGGGCAGTGTGCAGCTGTATAACGTGCATCATACCATCCATCATGGTAGTTGAATCTATTGACTTTTGGAGCATAGAGAGAGATTCATGCGCTAAATCAAGGGATTGCCAAAGTGATACTGTGCTGTCCCAAGTATCTATTTATATTTTAATCTCTAACCAGTCTCTCAGAATTTGTTAGATAAGTGCATTTTAGAAATCAATAGATAAATATCTCAGAATCACTTTAAGGGCAGAATGTACACCTCACTCTGAGTCACAGTTATAGTGATATTGTATATAACCTAAGACAAAGGGCTGAAGTAGTACAGCAGGGTGCGAAGCCCAAGAAGCAGAACTATACAACTACTTCTTTACTCTTGTCTGCTTTTAATCTGAAAAACACTACAAGAAAGCAAATAAAACTGGTAGGCACTTTGTGTACTTAAAATACACAGAATCTTTACTTTTAAGCTTGCACAGAGTGATGTAACTGTCTGTGAACTTTACCTTGATTTGTTCCACCATTGTGCTGGTTGTTATCACGCCCAAACCTGGAAGCCAGTTACAGCCTGACTTTCATAGCTTCATTTTATCATGACAAGAATTGTTTTCCTTCTAGTAGAAAAACTGGACAACGGTTTAAGTTGTTGAACTATTAAGTTACATACTTTTTGTCTAAAGGTATTTATGGGGAAAAAGAGAAGAAAAAAACAACCCACAACTCAGATTGTTCAGCTTTAAATTGTAGATGTCTTGACTATATTTTGAGCATGTGCAAGTCATTATAAGTGATGGTCAGCGCTGTATTTGTTTTATAATACACTTCAAAAAATTTAGTAGGTTATTCTTTTGCTAGGGTTTTTCCCACTGATTTACTGAAGAATGAATTGAATATACAGTTTTTGGTGAGAAATAAGTAATAGATACCTGGCTACAGAAAAGTATACATTTTTTTGTGTGTGAAAGGTATAAGAAGAATCTTTCAGTCTGACTTATACCTTCAAGAGCAGAGAGAATTTATGAAGAAAAGCATTGACACTCTGCCATAAGTAAGTGTATTTTTAGAAACCTCACTGAAGCCACAAACAAGTCCAGAGCCTCTATGAGTTAATTTGATACCTACCATTCAAATTAGAGATGAGAAAAAAGCCACTTAAATATCCTGGATCTGTATAATGGTACTGAGGGACATTCCCAGAAATCCTGATTTAATATAATAGTATGATTTTTACTGTGAAGTTGTTTTCAGGCAATATTTCTTGGTTTCTTTTCTGTTTCTTATATTGGCACTCAGAAAATTCATAGAGTCTGCTGAAGCTGATCAAGACAAGACTTCACTGAATAAAGCAGATGACCTTTTTATCTCTCATTATTCTGCCTTTTTTAATGAACTTTTTAATTGATATTATTAGCAGAAGTTTATTGAAGTTAGTTGTTAAGTTATGATGGCATTTTTATCCATTCCTATTGAATCTTCCAAAGGAATATATAGCTTATGTGGTTATATTAGTAATTCAGTAGCTTGCCACATATATTAATTTCCTTTCATTGTCCTAAGACTTGGTAAGATCCAGCGTCCTCACTCTGTGACCTGGAAGAACAGTTCATGCAGCCTTTTTTCCCCAAATCAAAGTCAGCTTACTCCTTATATTTTGGAAGAGAAGAAAGTACAATTCTGTGTGTTAGAAATAGAAATATTTTGCCATGAATTGAAGAGTGTATATATAGATAACGAATTTGAATCTCCAATTTGATGACGCTTTTAAAAAATAGTGAAAAGTGACCTTTAACAATATTGGTGCTAGAAGCACTGTGCAAGGCCCTGCTTAGACCTTGGATATAAAGCTTTACAAAATTTAGTAGAAAACGAAGGTGAATTCAACCTCATCTATGTGCAAGTGGAGCTACATCATATGACTACAGATTGTCCTACATACTGAGATAAAACAAGTATGATATGTTTCAGACTAGTAAAAGACAGACTGAATAAATATGAATATTGGCTCATCAGAGACACGTGTGAACAAAAACCATATTTAAGCCAAAGCATGCAGCTGGAATGAGATCTAATGGATCTAAGCTGACTCTGAACATATTTTGGCTGAGAACTTGGAGGCTATGAGCCGTCATAGCAATAAAAAAAACAGAAAGCTTTGAAATAGAGGCAATTGCAAGGAGAAAATGTAAAGCTGATGTAGTCCATCAGGGAAACTGTGTAGTGGTAGCTCTGCGTGGTGCGGTAGGAAAATGATCTCCACCACCCAGGACATCTCCTCAGTTCTTGTGCTCCCTCAATATACATATGCAAGTCTGATCAGCTAATTACAGAGAAAAGGAAAATTGGCAGTTATTTCTGGAGGTATGATGAGAAGGGAAGGAGCCATGGAGGAGGTCATTCTCATCTGTGCCTTGATTTAATTACACTGAAGAATGTAAGAGTGATTTTGTACACCAGGGCACTAGATTAGGCGAATAATAATTCATTAAACTGAACAGCTAGACAGTAGAAGGGAGGAGGAATATCTTTGATAAGGACCAAGTCTCACAATGAAAAAAAAAAAAAGTCACCATTTTGTTAAACAAAGTGCTATCTTTCCACTCACAAAACTAGAGTTGACATAAAAGTTTTGGAGTAATTGACCCCTCTATCGTGGTGATCACACTTTGCACAAATCAACTCTTTGTAATTGTACCAAGGTGACGACACCTGAGCCTCAGGCTGTAGCACTTGGCTCAGTCCGTGAGGACCCTGCTCCTGCTTGAAATCTTGGAACTGAGGGGCTACTCTGGAACATACCACACCAGCACTAAGCAGAGTTGCCAGGCCAGTGCCTCACAACAGGTGTTTTAGGTGAGAAAAGTCTAAATGACTGTGCTGGTTCTAACTCAGATAGAGTTAATTTTCTTTGTAGAAGTTAGTACTAGACTATGTTTTGGATTAAAAAAAAAGAGTGTTGATGATACAGGAATGTTTTCATTATTGCTGAGCAGAGTCCAGGCCTTTTCTGCTCCAGCAGCAAGTAGGCTGGAAATGTACAAGAAGTTGAGAGGGAACACAGCAGAGGCAGCTGGTATTTCAGGCCATATGATGTCATGCTTGGCATCAAAAAGTGGGGAGAAGAGAAAAGAAGGGGGAGCGGGAGACACATTTGAAGTAATGGCATTTTTCTTCCCAAGTCACTGTTATGTGTGGTGGAACCCTGCTTTCCTGGAGATGGCTGAACATCTGCATGCCAATGGGAAAGAGAAAATTAATTCCTTGTCTTGATTTGCTTGTGTGCATGCTTTTGCTTTACTCATTAAACTGTCTTTTATCTCAACCTAAGAGTTTTCTCACTTTTACTCTTCTGGTTGTCTCACCCATCCCATTGTGGGGGAGTGAGTGAATGGCTGGTGGGTTGAGCTGGGGTTAAACTATGACAATAAACCCTGTGGAGAAAGACAGGTGAGCAGAAAACTCCTCTTCAGCTTTGCAGGTTCCTGTGGGTTGCTTGGTGTTGGAGAGCAAGAGGAGAGAGAGAAGAAATCATACCAAGATGAAAATCTCCCAGCTCAGCTACGGAGAGTTTCAGGTTTTAGGATGGCTAGTTTTATCCATCCCAAAACACAGGCTCCATGGTGAAAACACAGTAGGGGTCTCAGTTTAGTATTTGACCATGTAACACGGAAGTTTCTGTGTATGCTCATCTCTGACATCGGGAAAAATGGACAGCAGAAGGTTTAGTGGTGTTGGCATCTTTCTAAGTCATGGGTGAACAAATGGAAATACTTTTCTGTCTCTGAAAATGAGAGGCATTTATGTGTATCACAAGCTGAATGTCTTGAATACCGTGGAACCTCTGGTTGCATCTTTATGAGATTTTCAGACAGATTGCAAAATATACTTGAGAGATGTTTAACATTAGCAGAATACTTATGAGAATCATATGCTTTTTCTGCCGACTGTTTCATCTTGATTTCTAACTCAAAGAGGCCTGATCACAAATTTCGTTTTTTGGGGTCAAAACTCTGACGCTCTCATATTTTTTTTTCTCTGAATAAGACTGAATTGTTTCAAGGGCTACATGTTTAGCTCTGGCAAAAATTAAAGAATGGGGACCTAAATTGTAAAGTGGAATGTTTCTTTCAAGGAGCTTGAAAATCTAGTACATTTGAGATTTTTCTCCCCATAATTTCTCTCACAATATCCAGCTTGGAACGGAGTTAGGTAACGGCATTTTGACTTCCATATAATTTTGTTGTGGTCAGTTAGTACTCCTGCATAATCTAACCAAAACCTTACACATTACAGTACAAGGTCTTATACAGAGGACCATCTCTGAAAGCTCTTCCATATTCTTCTGTGATGTCAGTGATCAGCAATTTACAAACATTTGGAAGACCTGAAAACACTGCATGCAATTTTAAAATAAGTTTTACCTGGCTATCTTTTCTTGATAATTCAGTATATATATCATCCTTTGAAATAAATGGTGTGTAATCTTTACGTTCTGACCTTCATAAATTCTGAACTGTACAGAAAACAGTTTAAACCTCATTCAGATTGCTGGAGGGCAGCATTTAGTTGTGAGAAATGTGACTGAGGAGGGAGTAAGAGAGAGTATTGGTAGGAAAAAAAATAAGTTGGGGAATGAGCAAAAATGTGGAAGAAATATGAGACTGGAGAAGAGGAATAGGATATCAAAGTGAGAACGAGGAAAAAGAAAAGGGGGCAGGGGAAAAAATCCATAGTCAGAGAAAGAGACAGGAGACTGTACTGGTGACAAAAGGCAATGAAAGCTTATCAGTTATTCATAGAAGTGGATTTGACTTAATTTTTTTGCCATATCTGTGATCATGTGTCGTGAAGAGTGTTTTGTACATATAGAAAAATAGCAAGACCTTTTACAATTTACCTACATGAATTCTGTCAAACTCCTGTTATTGGCCTCTAAAAAGAAGGGACTGCAAAATGTGGCCTAGTATCGTAACACTTAAAGTAGTTTCTTTTCCTTGAGTTGATCCAGAGACGAATAATCGTTGTGAGATTGAAGATTTGCCTGAAATGTGAGATTATGCTGGAAACACTTTGCTCAAAATTCTTTCTGGTATCTGGACAGCCTGCATTACATACTCCAATAATTTTTCTTTCTTTTAGAAATACCACCTTTTTTTTCCTAAAAAACATTATTTAGTTAACTTGTTCTTATAGGTTAGGCTTACGGTTACTGACTTGGAGTTCTCATCAGACACTACTTGAGAGGATGACTACAGCTTGAGCATTTTCATTGCATTAGAAAAGGCACTTCAGAATTTCAAGTAGACACCCTATTTTTGGTGTCAGCTTCTCTTCTCCATACCTAAGAGGGAGTGAGACTGAGGGTCTGCTCAAAGGGTATAAGAAGGGATGCTAGCAGCAAATTGCAGAGATACTTGAGTCTACAGTGATGAGAGCTGTATAATCATAGAGTTCCTGGTAGACAGAAGTATAGGATGTTATTCTCTTGAACACCTGTTTTTGTCCACCTTAATACTTACTTGCTCTGAAGTGGAATGAACAGGGCTGACCAGTGGTTCAAGTTTCATTGAGACTACCAATATTTACCTTCCTCTTGACCATAGAAATAGGTTTTCACCTCAATCTCTGTACAATATTGCATCAGTAGTGAAAGGCTGCACCTTTTTCTTCAGGAAAATGTTTATTTTATGTAGGTTCAGATAGTGTTCAAGTCCTATCCTTCATTAAAATCTGAGTATGGTGGAGAGGTGTGGGGACAGCGTGATGGGGGGTTCTGAGTTTTAGAGATTCTCTTGAAAAGATCTAAGAAACCACTTGACATCACCTGAGCCTCAGTGTGCTTGAAAATACTAGATCATGTGGTAGTCTCAAGTGTGAATAGTAAAATCTTCTTTGCTTTTTGGCTAAAGCATTTTGTATTGCACTGTGTGGAAAGTCAGCACAAAAACATAAATGCAGTCTTTACCCTTGGTTGAACTGGATCACGTAAAACACTCCTGGTGTGGCACAAAGGCTTTTAGAATTGAGGCCAAGATAATTACATTGTGTAGTTTTACCTTTCAAGGTCTGCTCTCAGCTTATACAAAAATGTCAGTAAAGTTTGTTTTCTTTCAAAACAGAATTTATCTTATAGTAGCACACATACAGAGTTCAGTGTTGGGAGCTGCAACACGGTAAGCCGGGCAGACCTCTGCAGCCTTTGATTCTCCTAAAATCACTTTGTGCCAGATGCTTCTGAAAAAAGCATAGTGACTGTGTCACTCATCAGTCTGAAGCTGGTGCCAAGAATAGTTGTAAGACTATCAACCGGTGAAACAGCCCTCACCCAAGTTCTGTCCTTCTCATTCAGCTACTGGCTGCTATTTAAGATGATCGTTTCTACTGAATTCCTCATGGAACTCGAAAGCAATATTGAAATACCAAATGCTTTTCTACATTAGTGAATGACTATGGAACATGGCATAGAATTTTTCCACATTGCTGTATGTTCAACTTTTTTTTCAATCTCTTCAAAAAAGCAATACTTCTGAGCTTCATGTGAAGATTTTCAGGTAAATGTTTCCCATTACATGTAACTGATCTTATTGTAACTATTCTGACCCAAACTTTATAGTTCCTGACTTGTCTTTAGGAATTCTCTGAAAAGAGTTATCTCAAAGTAAAGGCCAATTGAATTATATTAGATATTGTATTTTTAGAAATGCTATTGGAATGGTAAACATTTTAATAACAGAGCTATAGAATTCTTCATTGTAGCTTAAGAGACATAGATTCTAACTTCATTTCCTTCCAGAATAATGGGTCATGATTTTTCAGTATTTTCATTTCACTCTAAATATGCATTTCTATATCTATAAATATGTGTCTATAGACACAAATCCACATTTCCTGTCTCTGATATGGAAGCCTCACCTCTGTGACTGGGAAAACCATGAAACAGACACTCCTAGAAGCTCTTCTAAGGCACAAAGAGGACAGGGAGGTGATTCAAGACAGCCAGCATGGCTTCACCAAGGGTAGGTCCTGCCTGACCAATCTAGTGGCTGTCTACAATGGAGTGACTGATCAGCAGGCAAGGGAAGAGCAGTGGATGTCATTTATCTGGATTTCAGCAAGGCCTTTGACACAGTCCCCACAACATCCTTCTCCCTAAGTTGGCAAGATATGGATTTCATGGGTGGATAAATTGGTTGGAAGGTCACATTCAAAGAGTAGTGGTCAACAACTCAATATCCAGGTGGAAATTTGTGTCAAATTGTGTCCCTCAAGGGTCCATACTGGGACCAATGTCATTTAATATCTTCATCAATGATATAAAGAGTGGGATCAAGTGCACCCTCAGCAAGTTTGCAGTTGACACCAAGCCGAGTGGTGCAGTCAACATGCCAGAGGGATGGAATGTCCTTCAGAGGGACCTGGGCAGTGGGCCCATGTGAACCTTATGAGGTTCAACAAGGCCAACTGCAAGGTCCTGCACCTGAGTTGGGACAATTCTCATTATCAATACTTGCTGGGGGATGATTTCCTAGAGAGTAGCCTCACAGAGGATGACTTGGGGGTGTTGGTAAATGAAAAGCTGGACATGAGCCAACAATGTGCACTTGCAACCCAGAAGGTCAATAGCATCCTGACTGCATCAAAAACAGAGAGAAGTGATTCTGCCCTTCTACTCTGCTCTGGTGAGACCTCACCTGCAGTACTGTTTCCTGCTCTGGAGTTCTCAACACAAGAGGGACATGAACGTGTTAGAGTGGGTTCAGAGGAGGGCCACAAAAACGATTAGGGGGTTGGAGCACCTCGCCTACGAGGACAGGCTCAGAGAGTTGAGATTATACATTCTGATTGTTCAGCTCCAGGAAGATTTTATAGTGGCCTTCCAGTACCTGAAGGGGGGTCACAGAAAAGCTGAGGAGGGACTATTCACAAGGTCCTGTAGCAACAGGACAAGGGGCAATGGTTTTAAACTAAAGCAAGGTAGATTTAGATTAGGTATTTGAAAAGTTCTGCACAATGAGTGTGGTGAAACACTGTCTGGTTACTCAAAGAGGTGGTGGAGGATCCATCCCTGGAGGCATTCAGGGTTAGACTTGATGGGGCTCTGAGCAACCTGATTTTATTGAAGATGTTCCTGATTACTGCAGGGAGGTTGGACTAGATGACCTTTAAATGTCCTTTCCAACCCAACGCATCCTATGATTTCCTATGATTTTTTATTCTAAGCCTTATATTAAAAGGTGACCTTAATTTACCCTCTTCCAAATGACATTTTCTAATACATAACGAAGTATCATACTGCTATAAGACTGTATTTTTAGCAGATATTAACTGTAACAGCCTTATCTAGCTACACAAGCTGAGGATGCAAACCACTGTAGTTAGCTGGATATCCCATGGATAGGCGTTGCTAGAGGTCTAATGGTGCCATATGTATTAAACCGGTCACTGGGTTTAAAAAAAATATTGGGGAAATAATATAGATGAAACGTGTGCTTGCTGAAAATGAAGAAATCAATGTGATGTATTGTATCCAGAGCACTACTCAGGCATATTATAAATTGTACTCCAAGGTTTTGAAACAGGGAAAATTTATAAAGTGGATGATAATTGCTAAACAACTGCGAACTTTTCTAATGCATCTTCCAATAAATCTGCACAACAATGCAGTAGGGAAATAGATTATTCTGGATGAATTTAATGAATTTCACAAATGGATATATTCAGACATACTGTAATGCAAGGATATTCCAGGCTGTCTGAACAGGGTGCAAGACGAAGTATCGTATTTTTTCAATTAAAATAATATGCCTTTACTGTTGTTCTGCCATTTAGCTCAGTACCATCTAATAAGCATACACAGTACTCCCAGAACACGTTGTTCTTGTCATATTCTATTATTCTTTTCTGATTTCATTTATTTAAACAAAATTTCTTCAGATTGATAACAATAATACAGCTAACGATGCACTGTGAAAGAATATACTTTTTTGCAGATATATGTGTCTGAAGATTTTTTTAAACCCCGTCTTCACATTGTCTGTTTTTATTCTTTTTACTACAACAGTTCAGGTTCCTAAAGCACAAATGAAAGTGAAAAGAGCGTGCAGTCGTGGCATTTGGTCAGAATATTTTGCTGCTTGAATAAAGATGATTTTATGGTGTTCAGGACCATTGAATTACTTTAAATTCTATGATACTTAGTTTTTCATGTGGTCCTGTCATGGTTTGGCCCTAGATGGTGGCCAGGAACTCACCAACGCCGCCCTATCTCTCCCCTTTTTAGATGGACAGGGGAGAGGGAAGATACAATGAGAGGCCCATGGGTTAAGATAAAAAGCAGTTTAATATAGCAAGAGCAAATGCCACGTGTGGAAGCAAAGCAAAGCAAAGATTATTCTCTACTTCCCATCAGCAGGCGATGTCCGGCCACTTTCCCAGGAAGCAGGGCTCCAGTATGCGTAGCGGTTGCTCTGGAGGGCAAATACAAACAACAAATGCCCCCCCCCACTTCCCTTTTCCTACTTGCTTTTATGTCTGAGCTGACATCATATGGTATGGAATACCCCTTTGGTCAATTTGGGTCAGCTGGCCTGTCTGTATCCCCTCCCAAGATGTTGCCCATCCCCAGCCTACTGTTGGGGGAACGTTGGGAAAAAAAAAAAAAACACCAAAACCACAGCCTTGGTGCTGTGTGAGCTCTGCTCAGCAGTAGACAAAACACTGAGGTGCTATCAACACCCTTCTAGCTACCACTCCAAAAAACACAGCACCAAGAGAGCTGCTGTGGGAAGATTAACTCCACCTCAGCCAGACCCAATACAGGTCCCATCCTGTAACACTGACATACCCAGACTGCCCTTTACAATTTTGCAGGGCTTTGGAAGGTTCATAACCCTAGCTGTGAAGATCAGGGCCAAGAATTAGGGGTGACGGGAATCCAAAATGGGTCCCAAATGTATAATCACAAACATATGCACACATATCCTTTGCTTTTGGCAGACCAGCTTACAGTAAATAACTGAGATCTTTTCTGCCTAACCATATCCCTGGTATGTCTTGCAGTGGTTGTCTCTCTGAAGTCTAGTAGTTGTGTGAAAAGTAAAGAAAAGAGAGAACACAACAGATAGTTAAAGCATTTCTCTGAAATGTGGAGAGGATGCGGTACAAAACCACAGAAAGTGGAAGCACACTACAGAGTGAGGGTATAAGTGGCGATAAAAAACACAAATCAAAACGTGCGTGTTTAAAGTATTTTTTTTATTCATATTAGTTAGCTTTTACGTAGTCTTCAGTGAAACAGAAGACAACACGGAATTTGTTGTAGCCCGGCAAGTTTTTGCAAGCTTTGAAGCAAGTAAGTGTGAGTTCTGTAAAACTAAAGATTAGAAGTGAATGCTACAGTGGGGGCTAATAAGAACTAGTTTGATGAGAAAACCTTGAGGGGGGTGGCCATTTAGACAGAGGAGGGCATTGCACCTAGAGGTAGACCAGGTGATCTGAAAAAGCATAGCAAAGCAAATTGACCAATTAAAGAGTTGGTGAGACAGAACTTGCTTTCCTTGCCACCCCAGCAGAAGCACTGTTAGATGCACAGTCCAGAACTTTGTTTCTTTGAGGTGTAATCCAATACCCAGAGTTATACACACACTCCTTTAGAAGCAGCCTAAGCTTCTCAGTGGTGGGACCCTCTAAACTTGGTTTCAATACAATGAAAACAAGATGTGAGCAGCAGCCTAACACTGACCCTCTAGCAACTTCCACCATTGGTGAAAAACAAAGCTGGAAAAAACAAATTGGAAAAATCATCTGTAACTATTGTGGGGACTTCCCACAACTGAAAAGTCATCACATTTTTATGTCATCAGCATTGACTGGGAGTCTCCACTCTAGAGCTGTTTACAACTAAAGCACATGAAATTTCAAATTTGAAGTTCTGTACAGACTTGAAAGACCATTTACTGATTGGTTACTGTTTAGCTTTGGCCAGCTGTGTTAATAAATCTTTTGAAGTAATTGCTTTTGCTCAGAAGAGCTCCTTTTTGGATAAGGCTCACACAGTTTCACAAGGTTTAGATTTTGGACCCAGCATTAAGTCAGAGTGTTGGCCTGGAACTGTTCCCTTTGTCCTGCTTCTTGTGCATGCTGGCCTAGGAAGGGAATTAAACTATATCAGACTTTGAGACCATCTGAAACTGCTCACTTGGAACCCCTTCATGAATATTGTATTCTACTGCAGGATGTGCTGCCTGCCGTGTCTGGGATAGAAGCAAGAGTTATTACTCATTGCTAAAGAGTTACACTACAATATACAGCATGAAATCATTATGAAGTTGCTTACAAAGCAGATAGGGAAGATTTTTGTCTTACAGACAAAAAAACTTAAACTATCCTCCATTTATTATCTTCTTAAAATTGTTGTCATAATGCAATTACGTAAATGAGGGGCTGCAATCACACTGAGTATTTGTTCCATTTTTGATGCATATACTTACCATATTGGAGCAGCATTAACAGAAACCAACCAAACAACAAACGACTCTCACACACACAAAGCCATACAGCTGAATTCAGACAATGTGAAAGAGCATGAGAAATTCCCGTTGGAACCATTCCCATTACATTGCATAAATAAAATGTAGAGAAGTTTTGGGGTGTGTTTCCCCTCCTTCATTTTTCAGAGAATGCTGAGTGTGGGGAATGCAGCATTGCTGAGGCAGTCAGCAACACCTCTTGTTTCCAGATTTCTGCCTTGTTTCCCCGTTCAGACCCACCAGCTTTCACTCTCTTCCCTCACTCTTCCACAAAAGATTTCCAGCAGAGAGCAGCTGGTGCCTCGTTTTGGCTGCTTTCCCCAGACTCTTGGGGCTTTCACTAGAAATCAATGGCTGCTTATTTTCCCCAGTACTGTATTTTTTATGTGTGGACTGACATGGCCTCAACCATACTGACCCATTCTGCTGAGCTATTTCCATTCAGACGTGCCTCTTTACAAACAGCGGAAATTAGTAGAGGGCCAGTGTCAAACTGCTTGTCACATCTTGTTTTCAATCTGTTGAAATCAGGTTTATAGTGTCCTATTCAGAAGCCTAGACTGCTTTTGAATGCACACAATGCATTTCAGGCGTTCCATCAGGCGACAAATGCAGAACTTCACATTGCTATTAAAAAATAATCAAAATGATCAGTCTTTTGAATTTTCTGAAGTAACTTATTTGCTTGGAATTTGCTGCCTTAATTGCACTACGTCACTTGCTCATAGGTATTCATCTCCATAAGTCGTAAAATCATTCCCTGTTGATTAGTCAGTGTAACAGTTGTACCATGTGAATAAGTTCTCCCATTGATTTATCAGTAATGAATGAACGAGTAAGTGAACAAATGAATGAATAATCAGAGGATTGCTAGAATGGTTGCAGTAAGTCTGAGCTGCTGGTATTCTCTTCGGTTTCTAGGAACTTCTGTCAAATATAGTTTTGATTTATACGTCCACCTAATGAGCAACTAAGTTAGAATTTGAATGAGGCACGATATGGCTGGAGTTGCACTGGGCATTTTATGTTGCCACAAAAGGAGGAAGGAACTTTCCTGAAATGTTTATAACCTTGAAACTTTACATATGATTTTAATGACATTTTTCAGGACTATTATTCTGCAACTTAGGATTATATTATTAGTATATTACTAAGTTATCTAAGCATGAAATAAACCCCTATCACCTGGTAAAAAAAACCTTTAAAAAAGACAATAATTTTAGCTCAGCTAATTTGCAAGTCTTCACACTTACCAAGGACTTTATCCCTGATGAGTGCAAATGCTTTGGGCGTTTGATGGTATTCAGTTGCCAAATAATAAAGCTATTCAAATAACATATGCAAATGTGCAGTGTGTGATTTTCCACCAATTTCTAACAACATGCAGTGGTGTAGAGCTCCAGATATAAGCACTACTTACTACATGCTCTAAAGCAGCTGCTGTCATGTACTTGTAAGAACTTTCAAAAGGTTACCCTAGGAATACTTATTTGAATCTCAATATGTGTTTATTCAAATGAACAGTCAGCCACAACTTTCCCTTTTCTTTGAAAATAAGAAAAAAATCAAATGAAGATGGTTGAAACCCACAGAAATTCATTGCAGTGGTGGAAGGAAAGCTGGAAAAAAATCAAATATTCTGTAACACACAGCACCCAAAACTGCTGAAAATTCTTCTCTGAATTCCAACATTCATTAACTGTCAAGCTGTTAGGCCTGACTGTGAGGAATGAAGCTGTCTCTGTGTCAATGCCAACAAGTGGCTCCTTCTGCTAAGTGGGCTCTGGCAGTTAGCACCAGCAACTGTGTGTGGCTTGGAAGCAGATCTTGAAGTTCTTTGTCTATGGAGACATTAGCAAGGATAGAGGTTTCCTGTAAACTGAATTCTTACTCCCTGTACTTCAGCATATTATCTTTGTTTCAGATGTGTAGATGCTGAAGGAGTTGCACAATTCAGCAATCTGTTCTCCTTTCCCAAAAGCAAGTGCTTTTATAATTTTGAAAGTTATAGGGAAAAGGTTGATGGGGAAAAATGCCTTCTTCAGTCTTACTGACTGCAGAATAATCATTAAGTATGACTTGGACTATCTGATGGGTTAATTATAAGCTAAAAAATACAAAGAAATACCACACAGCTTAGAGAAAGTTTAATATAGTTGTTTAAGTATCTTCTGAGGTCAATTGTTATCTTATCTCTTAAGTCTCATGTAACAGTGTTATAGCCAAACTCTATTAATCAGTGGTCTGACTTACGTTTAGCAAATCTTTTCTCATGTTTCCCACGTATGACATTTTGAATTGTGGCCTGAATCCATCAAGATCAGTCCATTATTTCAAGTTAACTAGACACAAAACCAAATGGTAACGTGTCATATCTTTCAAACTCAAAGGTATTTGAGTCCAAAACTTAGTATGACCTCTCCTTTTAAAGTAATTTTCCTAAAATAATTTTCAGAGAGGCTCAAAAACCTTATTTTATTCCTTGCAACTTAAAAAAAAAATGTATTTTTTTTTCTGAATTCTCCTTCGATACTGTGTCAAGGCTACTATTTTGTACCTGATCTGTGGAACAGAATCTGGAAGGCTTAGCTCCCATTCTCATAAACTGGCATTAGATGTTGGAATTTCATGAAGCAAAAATGGCTTTTTAAACTCTGTTTAAAAAGAAAATAGTTCCTTTTTTGAGAGTTTATGTTCTTTTTTTTGTCTTTGTTATGTCATAATGTCGCTTTTGACAGTTGATTCGAAAGCTTGAGAACATCTGGATTTTTCTTCTAAAAAAACAGTAAGGAAAAAAATGTCTTTGTTTAGTGATTTTTAAAAAATCTCTTTTACATAATATTTATTTATCAAGAAAGTGAAAAATGGACCAATTATCCAAGGTTTTATTTCCCTCCTAAGATGACTTCAGGGTAAGGCAGAAAGTATTGTCACTGGGAGAAAAGAAGAGGAGAGGGATTAAAAAAACAAAAGAGCATTCAGTAGGACAGAAAAAGAACCTAAAAAAAAAGGACTGAGACACCAGCTACACCATATCATCTCTTCATTTTGGCAGAGAGCTTACAGAGTAAAATCCTGGAAGAACTAGATATAGCCTTCTAATACTGCTGGAGATAACTTACTCTTCTTTTTTTCTGGATTAAGAAGGTGAAATCTGATCACAGACTTATGAAGAAACTATGGAAAGAGTTAGTCTTCTGAACTTGTTTGTAATTTTTAAAAGAGAAAATAAAAGAAAAGCTTATACAAAATATATGTTTTCAAAATTTTCAATAATTCATATGATTAAAATTATTTTGGAGCTGTAATTATTATTTTTCAACACTGAATTTTTTTGTTGACTGTTTAAAAATACCTTCTTTGTGTGTGCTTTTTATAAATCAGAGAATACAATTTTTAAATGAGTGCATGAAATCTCATTTTTGAATACAGGAAATGCAAGAATCTTCCACAATTATGGCTATTTCAAACAGCCAATTTATTCCATTTTCAATTTTAAATTCTACCAGTGCTGCCAAAACTGATTTTTTACTTCCAAAGTTTGGAAGCATTCTTGGATTAAAAGTCTGGTCAGAACTTACTCAGTCTTAAGAGAAGACAGCTAAATTCACTGCCAGCATGTGGCGTGTCCTGTGCAGTGAAAGGAATGGCATGTTCTTTCTTACAGTCAATACAGTCAGTTCTGTAATATCTTACATGTGGTGAAGGATAAAAACCATCCTTAATGACTGGGTGCCATGGAATGGAATGTAAGCATTCTTAATTATGAGCTCTATGATTCCCTGCTGGTGTGTACATAACAAATAAAATGGCTGAAACAGTATTTCTCAAATACTTATGAGCACAGATCTCAGGTGTGGGGTATTTAACAACCAATAATTATTAAGGATACCTATAAAGCATATAGAGCAGAAGATGGTTGCATAGGAGCAGAGGAAGAACCAATGTAGGGGCCAAATCAGTGAGTATAGACTGTACAGGAAATGTGACAACTTCTGTATGTTGGAATTTGGAGCAATAACTTGTTCCTGGAAAATACTGTCGTCTAGTATTTTTATATAGCATACTTGCTTTGCCTTTCTTATAGCACAAAGCATGTAGTAAAACTATTTTGCTATACTCAGAAACAATTCAACAATTCCAGAGGGGAGTGGTACGTACTTATACCTCAAACAATACATCAAGAAGTGACTTCAAACACAATAGCAAATTGAGTGATGAGAAGTGTATCCAACCAGAATAATTGGCCCTGAAGATCACAATTTAAAAGAGGCTGGTGAATGCCCTTGGGTAAAAACATCACAGAGCTCTTTCTCTCCACAGAGAACCATCAGAGACAATATAGATTTCCAGAAGGGTAGAAAAAATATAGCATGTTATTTTCTATCATTGTTCTCAGTAACTAGGTTATGTGAAAGACACAGAAAGCATAGCGTTATATTTATATTTTCTTAGTAATGAAGGATGTTAAATTACTGATGTGCATAGAAACACTAATTTATCCTCTTTCTAAAATCCTCTTAAATCTGATCTTGGAGTAAGTAACATAGCAGGAGGGATATGCCTTAAGAAAAGTGTTACAGCTATAGGTTGCATTTTAAGGCAATAAACCTCTTACATCCATGTCTATGTTAATAACAGCAACTACCTCTTCTACAGCATTTTGCTTGCCAGCTACACAAGAACATCTGGACTAGAATTTGTAGAACTTG
This sequence comes from Apaloderma vittatum, assembly GCF_000703405.1. Lineage (NCBI taxonomy): Eukaryota > Metazoa > Chordata > Aves > Trogoniformes > Trogonidae > Apaloderma > Apaloderma vittatum. Next base: position 19,914 of record NW_009719792.1, read on the forward strand.
TGTGTATGTTGCATTCTTACATATGTGTTCTGTAGACACACACATGTTTTCTTTGGGATTAGAAGCCTTTTCTTCATGTCTTAAGTCTGTATTGACAGACTAATGGAATAGCATGTGTGCTGCAGATCTACATGCTAGAAGGCCTGACCGTATCACAGGGAATGTATACATAACATGTCTTATGATTTCACCTTAGCGTGTTTTCTTTTATAATAATAAAACCACTTTTCCAGGAACAGAAATCACGTTTTCTACCTCATGGTACATGATTTTAGAAGGGACTCTGCTGTAATTTCTGTAATTTTATAGTATAAGTGTAGATGTGCATAGTATTAGAAGTAAGACTGTAAAAGGCAATTATAATATATGTAAGCCTGTCTTTGAGGCTTCCTAAGCATCTGCAAACTGTGCTGGATTTTTTGATTACCCGTATTTTGTCCCTTACCTAAGGAAATATCATTATTCAAGTGGTCAAGAGTGAGTTAAATATTGTCCAAATGGGCATGAAATGAAGTGTGCTTAGTATTAGGGCCAGCAGACATATAGAATTCACCAAACTTTTATTGTACAATATAAAGATTTAATTTATCCTACAGTCTTACTGTGAGAAATCTGCTGATTTGATGTTCTACAGGCTAAAAATACATTTTCTCTTTCAGCTAAATGTTCTATAGTCTTTAAAAATCGTCTGCTTGTATTCAGATTGTTTTAGAGCAGATGCACCTAATCCAGTATGATGGTTGTTAACATGACTAGAGCCAAGTACTCAGTGAGCACTTGTAGGAAGTTTTGGGAAAATCTGCAGGACTCAGCAAGGGTCTGATTTTTATTTAATATTTCCTCATAGAAGATAAATAATCAGCCTCTTTCCTATCATGCTATATACGCAAAGGATTGAAGAAGCAGCAGCACAAGGGAATTCTAAAGCAGCAGATACCCTGCTTTTTTTAATGTTTGTAAAAAAAAACAATCATATTTCAAAGGAGAAGGTATTTCCTGACCAAAAAATCCCAAACCAAAGCTGTGTATATATATCTTGTTGAGATCAGGCTCGAAATGTCTAAACAGCTAATTCAGTATTTTTTCATTCAGAAGGAAAGCTTCCCAACGATGTGCTGCTCCAAACTTTTAGCAGTAAGTGGAATTTCTACAGGACTCTGAGAAGCTGTTGACTAATAAACTATGAAGTTAGTGCCCAGCTATTTAGACAGAGACACACTACAGTGTATCTACTAGGTACACTCCTGCAGTGAATGGCAGTATGGTTACTGAGATGAACGGGAGTCCTTAAACCAGAGCAGAAGCCCGTCTGAATAATGAAAGTGATAAATAAATGGAATTTAGCTGTTTTCCATTGATGCTTCTGTAAGTGGCTCATCTGAGAGGACATCTTTAAGACTTTTGCAATAGCTGCCCTGTTGAGCTTGTGAGCTAGGAAATATTTCACCAGCAGAGATCATATGTGCCAGTACTCTTCCTACTAATTTAGACTTCTACACTTTCTTCTGGGATAAAGGACAAACATAAAAGTACCTAGAGCCATATATGATATAATACCTAATGCATAAATACTTAAATATTACTAATGAGTTAAGGAAGTAAAATTACTTTAGCATGTCACTGCTAGTTAGTGGTGATTTCCAGTTCCAAGACAAAGCCTACAGCATTGCAAGCTTGGGTATGTAGTTGTTATCGTGTAACTATGATCTGAGAGCTAAGTCCATTAACTGTATATGAAATATCTGATATCAGTACTGAAATCTACTCCTCTGATTGTCCTGTGATGAAGGCTGCCTCTTGATTTAGTCTTACCCAAAGGATGAAGACCTACATCTGACAAGCAATCTATTATGGGCTCTCAGCTTGACAAGGATTAGTTTTTAATACTATACTGTGTTCTGTATCGCACTTGGGTGCATACAAGCATGTGTACATAGTATCTCACACTCTCGTCATATTCCATAGATAAAGACTGGTAAAATATTAGTTCCGTGTCTTCTGTTTGTGGGATTTTTTTGGTGTTGTGCTGGTTCTTAATTTGTTTTTTATTTGTTTGTTTTTCTCCCCTATTCTTGTCTGACAGTATCATGACTTTGTGTGCTATTATCAACTTGTCATATCCTTCCTGACTCCTTTTTTCAGTAACTACACACGGTTCTAGCACAATCATAGTCCATTTAATTGGTCCTATGAACACAATGTATTTGACCTTTCAGATTTTAAATAAATAATGAGCAACTCATAAATGTCAAAGTATTTCAGATCACCAGTATAGAAAAATCACCATTCTTAACAAGGAAGGAGAACCTCTGCAAAAGTCTTTGTCTGCTTGTGAAATACTTGTCACAAAATTCAAGTTTAATGTGTTGCAGTTAGTAATCCACAGCATCTTGGTGTGGGCTTAGATCTTGTTTGCACTAAATGGGAACACTATGCAAGCTCAATAAACCGTTATTTCAGATATAACCCTTATTTCACATACTTATACATTTCATACACAGCGGTATGCTGTGTTTTGTACCCTGCCTGCTGAGTGCTCTGTTAAGCTGCAAAAACAATTTCGGTGAGTTACCTTGTTTGGACAACAGAATTTATTGACCCATCTTTTCAGGCACTGGTTACACTTTGAAAAAAGCTGTATAGTGCCATTACTTTGCCACCTGTGGCAGGAATAAGAAATTGTGAGTGTGATGGTCATGATTCTCACTGACATCTTATATCCTGGTATCTAACAATAGCTGACAAAGAGGCACCTGCATACGTTTCTTGAATTCTTGAAAGGTTACAGACTCAAAACTAGCAAAAACGAAAGACCACCATGCAAACTGATTTTGATATGTAAATTTTGTTTGTGTAAACTAAGTATTGAAGAAACCGTAATAAGACCTACATCTAAAAATGTTATCAGTAGCAACAGCACTAGGGTTTCTACTCCTGATGGGCCTAGTCATATCAAAGCTCTGGAGAAGATGAGAAATGAAATAACACCATGTATTTTTCTTTAGTCTAATTCCTTTGGGCTCTATTCCTACAGTATTTATCAAAACAGCACTTTTCAGCAGCTCCTCTGAGGATAACAACATTCCATTTCAGTTCACAAAGTTAGTGTGATATTGTTGGACCAGACCTGGGGCAGAGGATGTGGAAGAACCGGGAAACAATTGAGCAAAATCAGTCAGCCAGCTGAAAGAGAAAAACAATATTACTCACATTTCACAGTCTGTGAGTATTTTCTCTGAAATCAGATCAAAATGATGCTTAATAATTTTCACAGAGTGGACAACGGTAGAAAGTTAGCACTTGTGTATCATATAAAAAAAAAGTTTTCATAGATACAGCTACTTCTTTGAACAGTAATTTGAACACTGGGATAAAAATCCAGATGCCATTTACTCTGTCTCTTCTTTATTAACCTAACTGTGCTACTGTACATTGTGGGGTTTTTTAAAGGGTTCTCGATATATTTGTGAAGTAACAATTCCTGCATATGGTCTTAATGTTATGTCTATTTCCCAGCTTGCCTGTTACAAAAGTTGTGTATTGCAGTGTCATATCCATGAGAATATCAGATCCACATTGGAATTTTACCTAAGAAGTTCCCTTCCAACTTACTAATGCTATGGATGCTACACAGGAATTTTTGCAAGAGCAACCTGCAAGTGAGAAAGAAATGTATCCATTGTACTAATCTCTGGCTTCAGTACTACAGAGTACTAAACAACCTCATGTTAGTTAGAAATATAGGGAAATAAAGTTTTAAGAATATTTTAATGAGACCCTTTATGATGGGATCACCTCCCTTAACTTAAGAAGTTCATATTTTAATTACTTGTTTAGATTCCTTTGACAGCAAATGGAGAGAAATAAACCTTGCTAAACTATGATTCGTCTTATCTATTTCAGACATCTATTTCAGGATTAGATAAATTGCATTCTAGAAATACCAATTATTCTCCATTGACTGCAGATAGTATCTAGATTATTAACATAGAGATAGGTGTCTGTAACTTCTAAACTTCTAATGCAGAAAAAAAACCATACATCTGAAGTTAGAGGAGATGAATCCCACTCCATATTTCAGTTCTAGGAATATTATTGCCCGCTCAGTTTAAGAAACATGCAGCTGTTTAGGTACAATGTATCTCTTTTAAGACAAACATAGTAACACTGATGCCTTTCTATTTTCTGCGTATCCATGTGGCTGTAAACAACAGGAAACAAGTTTGCACTTATGGGTAATGTTTGTAATTCAGATATATCACTGAATCTGTGCCAAGACTGAAAAGCAATTTAGGATCACATTGAACATTCTAGCGTGGAACTCTGTTAGACTGAGTTTTACATCCCATGTGTCAAGTCACATAACAATATGAACGTAATCCTTACTTGTGACTTTTGTCTTCTTAGTGTATTTGAGCAAAATGATAGTATCTAAAATGGAGAAAATGTCACTAAAGATATAAATTAAAATATGTTTAGGAACAAGGTGCCTCATGGAAAAAAAAGGGTAGGATCGGATGCATGGATTCAAATCCTAGCATGAGAATTCTAGAAGATTCAGGGTTGGAGATCTGCTCTTGATCATGTCTCTTACTGGCATGAACAGGTTGGAATTATAACAGACACTACATGTGCCAAATTGCTTATGAGATATTGAGAAGGAAGCAAAGGAGGACACATCCTTCTGTGGCCTTAGCATTGTAGGTACTGTTTTGGAATGATTAAATATCTCTTCATCAGGAAAACACTGCATGTTTGGAAAAAAATGACATCTCAACAGGCTACATCTGGGAAACTACTTAAGGCCATAACAATAAAATACCAAACTAAGACAGAACCCAGTCAATTAGTATGTAAGAAAAAAAAAAAATCCCTTTATGAGCAGTGATTTAAGTTAGCAATTCTTGAAAATTTAAAATGCTTGTCTCAATATACAACAGAATATTCCTAACTGTAGTCTTTTCATACTCTGTAGATCAGTAAAGTGAGAGACAATAACTTTCAGCTCTGTAAGCCAAAAACGAAAACCAGATACAAATTCAAGCCACTTGCTGAAACACATTTTTTCAGGAGAGTAGTTGAGCATATGGATTCTAGGTATGAATATGCCACTGGAATAACTATATTGCTGTAATCTCATTTACAATACAGCTGACAGGAGCCATTTTTCTTAAATACAAAAGGGTGAACTGGGGTCAAAGGGCACTTCACTTAGACTAAGCAAAAAAGATCCTTCCGCAGGCACCAGGATGACTAAGGAAGGGCTGCCTTGCTTCCTGATTGCCTTGAAAGATGGCTGCTCAGATGGCAAGTGCTCAGAGCCTACAGGGAGTATGGGTAACTATGCAGACAGCCCTTTAGAAAAGACAATGTACTTCTGCTTCTGTACTTTCTGAGACAGCCATGTAGAACCACTGCAAAGGGGAGAGAGGAGTATGGCTCCAGCCAATACTACTTAAAGGGTTTTTCTTCCCTGGAATTTTTATTCTCTCCTTCACAATTGCTAGTTTACAATGGTGTTAGTTGCCATAACTTAAGTCTGTTCTGAAAATGCTCCAGAGAACAAACACAGAAATGCATGAAAGAAAAGGTATTTCACATGCCAGTGGAATTTGGCTTCCACTGAAGATGTGTAGTGACCGGGAGTCTTTTCTGGGTTGGAAACTTGTCCCAGAAACAATTTCTATAAAACCTTCCAGCACAAAATAATGCAGGGATTTTGTTCTGTGACAGTCAGTATCTTAAATGAAATATAAAAGGACAGTTACCTGTCCCGCAGAGCACTGATAACTGAAGCTGCACTAACTCTGTGCTACAATTATTTGTTACAGTTAATTCAATATAATTATCATGATATTTAGAAATCGTTCTTAAAAATGTTAGTGAATAGAATTTCTGTGTCTTGCATTTTAGTAAAAGAAACCTTCTGTGAACATGTTCCTTAGACATATTTTAACAGTGTTGAACTGTGTTAGAAAAATGGTTACTTAGAAGCCTCATGCTTCTAATTGTTGTGTATAGGTATGTGCAGTAATTGTACAGAGAAAAGCAACTGAGCTGTTAAGTATACATAACACTGAGCCCATGTGAGATATGTCAAAGTCCTGATTACGAGCCATCCAAGTATCCACAGAATGATGTGGAGCCAAGGCTAATGGGTGTGTTTTGTGGTTTTTGCTCTTGTATACACACAGGGCCTCCAAAGAGAGCAAGAGAGGAAAAAAAAAAAAAAAAAGAAAGAAAAGAAAAACAGTCTGCATCTATAGGAGATAAAGATTAGGTAGAAATGCTGAGACTCAAGAATAGAAAATTTGAGCAACTCATAAATGTCAAAGTATTTCAGATCGCCAGTATAGAAAAATCACCATTCTTAACAAGGAAGGAGAACCTCTGCAAAAGTCTTTGTCTGCTTGTGAAATACTTGTCACACAATTCAAGCTTAATGTGTTGCAGTTAGTAATCCACAGTGTCTTGGTGTGGGCTTAGATCTTGTTTGCACTAGATGGGAACGCTATGCAAGCTCAATAAACCGTTATTTCAGATATAACCCTTATTTCATATACTTATACATTTCATACACAGCGGTATGCTGTGTTTTGTACTCTGCCTGCTGAGTGCTCTGTTAAGCTGCAAAAACAATTGGGTTTTTTTGTTACTAAAACAATCTAAAGATTTCCTGCCTTATCAAGAAACTCACATGCCACGTGTCATGGCGACACTCTATGAACATATTCTGTGTGCTATGGCCATAGATCCCTGTTGTCATAGGACAGGGGCACAAACAAAGTACGCACAGGTGTAGTTTAGGGATAAAATTCCTCTGTTGACCTGAGTATGTGTCCTGGCATCAGGGGTCATCTGATACACCACTGCAGTATGGGATTTATCCCTTGCTTTCTTGTCAGGTTATATCATTTCAGAGGAACAACAACTGTTAACTGCTATGAGCGTTCCTTTTGCTGGTGTGTCTTTTACTAGGATCAGTGTCAGAATGTATTATCAGAGTAAGTTGAATTGGTTTTTGCAGAGCAGGCTAGATAGAGACGGGCATTTCTCATTTCTTAGATTTGTTGTTTAAGACTGCTGACATGTCCAGATAAGCATCTGAGAACTGGGACTCTCAAGTAATGTTTCACATTTTTCTTTTCCACTCTAAGGTACTTTGTCTGAAAAGGAAAACTGAGGATTTGATACTATCATGTATCTCCAGAATTGGAGGCAAGTAGTCTATATTTGCATGTATTTGGAACAGGTTAAAAGTGATGACAGTTGTGAGACAAATGGTAGAAGTGTCCTTTTTCTGGTCTAGTAATACAAATGCATCCACTTTATAGTGTTATGTGATGGATGATTATGACACACCTTAGGATTTAATACAGATTTCTCGTCAAAAGAGGGTATACTTGAATTTGGATCTAGTTCCAAGTAGATCATGCTTGAAAATCATCACCCTCTTGCGCATTCTTCTTCCTCTGTTAACTTATGCCCACAACATTGAACAGCATCAACAAAGAGATGAAGACAACCTTGCTTGAGAATACTTTGGTAGTTATTTTGATGTTTTGAGGAATGTAAATCTTAATTTCTTCTTCCTCCTATAGATGTGGTTGAATGAATCTGAGTTAAGAGAGATTTACCAGCTCTAGCAGTCTTAAGTGCTTAAGAATTGGGCATGAACCTTCATAAACAAGACTGAGATTTGGAATGATACTGGAGATGTTACTGGCATCCCATAGTTTTTCATATGCATGCAGTGGCTGCATTACTCTGGACTAGATAGGTCATTTAATTTGATGTTGCACATCTAGCCTCAGGCAAGCCTGCAGGCTCACTCTATAAGCAGGGAAAGTTACCTCTGGAATGGAAATCAGAACTTTGACTGTTGTGATTCTGCTGTTTCTAGACTTGAATATCTTTCTTCTGCTTCCTACAGCTATTTTACAGGCCGTGTAAGTACAGAAAATCTATGTTTATGGACTGTAGTCAGCTCCAGGTGTTGACTGGTAATCTCTGTTCATAGGCACTTACCTTCAAATGCCACAGCCGACTCTGGAAATGTCTACTTCCTTCCTCTGTCAGTAGAAGGAGCTTGAGAGACTAAGAAAGTAATTTTTAGAGAGCTGACTTGTGTGAGGTGAATTCTACACTCCTTGTTGCCTAAAATTTGGATTGAGGGCCCTAAAATGCAGTTGGTGCTCATGTTTTGAATGACTTCCCTACAACCACAGAAGAAATTCATGTAAGGGAGATGTGTGATAGAAAGCAAACATTTTTTAGAACTAAACTAGAGCCTTAACTCAACTGCCATTCTACTGAAGCATAACAGTACTTGAGTTTTATAGAAGTTCACACATTTGCCTAGAGATACCATCATCCATAAAAAAGGTAATTGCTTTTAGCATTGTTATTAGTTTATAAAGCTCTTAACTGAATTATTATGTCAGTGAATTTTATGGATTTAAATTAACATTTATCTATTGAAAAACCTTACAAAATAAATCTATGCTTTTTAATGGTTTATATTTAATGCACTTGCAATTTTCCCTTGTTATTTCTAGCAAATAATAGTGACATTACACTGATACCCTTAACAGTACTTAGTAATATTCTCTGAAGGCAGAGTACACAAGAACTAAGTTGTCATAGCTAAGAGACCAACTAAAGGCTTGAACAAGGGAAGATAAAAAAATTTTGAAGTATTATTTTTATTATTTCTTTGTGGTTATTTGTACTGCTTAGTCATGTCTTTGATTGTATTTCTTCTGAAACTGAACCTGAAATCTTTGGGGGAGAGAGTTTACAAAACAAAAGATGATTTAGCACTGTAATATTACTGACCAGCTAGTTGTAGAAATATGCAGGAGATTAAGATCCCATAAATTTGTTAAGACTTTGAATAGACAATAAACTTCACTTATAGTTTTCTTGTCCAGCTAAGGACCTCTTAAAATGAATATTGTAAAACATCCAAACCTGTCTAAACTCAGCTTTGCATTCAAACCATGACTTGACTGCTTTATTTTTACTGTTGTCAGAGATAGAGTTGTCTGTATTTGTAAAACCTCTTAAAAATGGCAAAAAAAAAAAAAATTGCCTAGCTACATACCTTTTTAAAAACAGTGCTTCTGGTATTTTCTTCCTTTCCTACAGTATTCCAGCAGAAGCCCTATAGCACACACTCAGAATGATGTTTCCTGATTTTTATTCTCTCTCAGTTTATGTGGTTATCTCAAAGTGATTAACTGACAAATATGCCATATAATCAAAATATTTCATAGAATCCCTCTTGCACATTTGAGTGTCATAGTAATTCTGTTTCATAATGTTTGGGCATGTTATTACACAAGGGACAATTTAATTTTTGCTGTACGTTGTGTCTGAGGACCACCCTTAGAGAAGACCCAAGTGGATTTATGCTCCACTGGGCTCATTGTAAAAAAGTAACACAATAGGATGAATCATGGGGCAGTGGGTGGAGGCAGAGGGAAGTGGTAGGTCAATCTGGTAGTAAGTTTGACAGTAGTAACTCAAAACAGCCTGATACAGAATCAAAATGCTACCTGACTTTTTCTAAATTTGAAAACAAATGAGAGAAAGCAGTAAGAAATTTAAAAAAAAATAAAATGACTGAAACATAATTACCTTCTACATGTGTAGATCACATGATGTTTTCTCTGTCATGCTCTTTGCTATAAACCTCAATGGGTTGTTAGGTTTATTTTAAAAAGCCCCAAACAATCTCCATCACAAGAACAAAAGACCGGTATCCCTGTGTCAACCAGATGCACCACGGTACTTTCAGAGATATGAATGCCTAGGAGGAGGCACAGCCTATCTCATACACTTTCCATTTTGCCCTCTGTGTTTTTGATAAACCTTCAAATGCTGCAGGCACAGTATGGCACACAGCTTTATGGCACCTCCATATTGACCTATGCATTCATCTGTTCTGCACCATTTCTACCTTCATGTATATATTTAGTTTGCTCCTTACAACCCAGTATGCAAAATGGGGTTTTTTTATTTGTTCTTTAAGATAGGGAGTATGTCTCTGAATCTAGTTTCTTTCGATAAGACAGTTGTAAATATTGTAAATATCCTTGCCTTTTATATATCTCATGACACTAAAATTGACTGAAATGTGATGCAGTCTCTGTAAGACTTTTTGTCAGATGCACTAGTTTCCATTCCCATCAGTTTGGCAATCTTGAGACTTTACCTTTGATTTATTAGCCTTATCATTTTCTTAGCTATATTTTCTGAGTGAAATCAGGAATTTTCTATTCCAGTAGGGTATTGTTGCTGCTCTGATTTACTTCTTGAATTATTTTTTTGATTTCGCATCTGACTGGTGAAAGGATTTCTCATTCTTCCCCTGTCTCAAGTTCTTACTACACATAAATAAGGTTATCCAGGAAGCCAGTGGTTCTATGCAACATTTCCGATTCATTTCTTATGTTCCACATAGACATTGTCATGAGACTATGATCCCTCTTACGTGTTTCAAATTACCACTTATCTGATTGTCAGTGAATTTCACTTGGCATCATGCTGTTTAAGGGATAGATATTAAGTGGGGGAAAGGGGGTATTTGAATCATTGTGGGTGCACTTCAGGCTGTTTATTCTCTTTTGCATCTGAAACGTAGTCACAACCTGCGGCTGAACTACGTCAATAACAAAATTGTGTATTCACTGTGGAGAGGTAGAAGGTTAGCACTTGAAATAGAGATCAAAGAATGTGGAGTAAAATGAAAATTATTTTTCCAGATGTGATGGAAGGGACATCTGACTTACTAGTTGAAAGGTGTCTGCTCTACAACTTTATCCCTGGAAGTGTTCAAAAAACGTGTAGATGTGACAATTCAGGACATAGTTTAGTGGTCATGCTAGTGTTGGATAGATCGTTGGACTAGATGATCCTAGAAGTCTTTTCCAACCTTAATGATTCTATAGATTTTTTTCCCCAAAATCCTCGATATATTTTTTTTAACTGTAAGAAAACAATTATACATTAGAGATCTAAGAAGTATTGAGAAAAACTCCAAAAGATGTCATTTTTCCATGGAGGACAGACAGGGGTTAGAATGCAGGAAGAATTAAATAAACATCCCAGTCTTGCAAAAACCTTTCCATTTAAAAAAAAAACCAACACTATCTCACAACAAGGACAATAAAACACTGTAAGATGTGTTATTAATACAACATCCTAGCTTTGAAATCTTAGAGTGTGGTGTATTATGTGGGGTAGACGAGGGTTGAGTGTGATACAGCTTTTGTTCAGCTAAGATAAGTGCTTTACATACTATAAGAACGATCTGTTTTCAAAAAGGAGAGCTTGAATAAATCTGCCAAGTTTCAGGGAAGATCACACCACACAAGTAGAGTGTTCCTAGTACTGTCATTTTTCCTATTTATATCTTGTTTTCTTCTAAGGAGATATTCATTGTACAGCTTCTCTTGTATCCAGTAGAAATTAGGTGTTTCCCTCTTATCATACCTCTAAACTTCTTTTGAATGATGTCATTCAGTTTCTTTTGGCATTCTTTGCTGAAGGTCAACAAAACCTCAGTGATTTGGGATCCAAGTATCATTAATGTGATTTTTTCCCTTTGCAAATATAAATTTGCCTTGACAGTGTGTTGCTTTAAGTATAGTGATGTCCTTTATTGAATTTTGTATTTCACAGACTATTGAGCCAGTAGTAAAAGTGCTCAGTCATGGTTTCCCATCTTGAAAAGCAGATAGGGTGAGTGGGAATATATATGGTTACCTGGTGTGAGAGATTTTGTCAGCCTTCTCTGGCAGACCCTGGACTGCAGTTTACAACATGGCCCTTCTAGGGCAACCATCATCGGTAAGGATTATTTCTGCCTTGGCTATTTTGACTGACAGCCTCCAGCAGAAGGGCACAATGATTTGCCCCCATTACAAGAAAGATCTAGATGTGCTGGAACTTGTCCAAAGAAGGGCCACAAGGATGATGAAAGGGCTGGAGAACCTCCCCTATGAAGACAGACTGAGAGAGTTGGGGCTGTTCAGTGTGGAGAAGAGAAGGCTCCGAGGAGACCTTATTGTGGCCTTCCAGCGTCTTAAGGGAGCCTACAGGAAATCTGGTGAGGGACTTTTTAGGCTGTCAGGTAGTGATAGGACTAGAGGGAATGGAGCAAAGCTAGAAACAGGTAGATTCTGATTAGACATTAGGAAGTTCTTCACCATGAGGGTGGTGAGACAGTGGAACAGGTTGCCCGGAGAGGTGGTGGAAGCCCCATCCCTGGAAGTTTTTAAGGCCAGGCTGGATGTAGCTCTGAGAAACCTGATCTAGTGGGTGATGTCCCTGCCCATGGCAGGTGGGTTGGAACTAGATGATCTTTCAGGTCTCTTCCAACCCTGACAATTCTATGATTCTATGATTCTATGGCTGGAGCTGGTGATACGTTAAGACCCAATTAATGACGTTTATCAGAGCTTATAAAGCTGTTCCTGAAGAAGGTACAGCTTTTTAATCCATCATTGCCAGAGAAACCCAGGTATGGCATTTACTGTGTTTTGGATAAATGCATTCCTCTGTCTTTTCCAATAATGGAAGTTATTTTCTTACCACTGACCTCTGTAAGTTGAGCACATTGACCTAGCTTCTATTTCAGACCCTTGCCACGGAATCTAACTTACTTGAGTTACTTCTATGTAGGTTTAAAAATTATTATTTAATGAGCTTCAGTGGGAATTAAGAAATTTAAGCATCACACAAGTATTTCCTTGATATATTACTGACTTTTACATTGTCTTTTTGGTTATGTCTATTGTCAAAATCTTACTGCATATTTACTTTTTTTTTTTTTTGTGAAGTCTGCCACCTCTATTCATAGTGCTCTATCTACATTGACTCTTATTAAGACCAATAAAAAGCCTTGTATGTGTTACTCAACATGAAACAGTCAGAATCTGGCCTGAAGGTTTTTTTTCCACCTTCTCTGTGGTGTTATAAAATGTATTAATATCTTCTTTCTCCGGCATTATAGAAGAGGCAGAATGATTTTATAGTCACTATTTCAACCCGTTTACATTTGAAGTCCTGTGTTTAGTTTCCCTATAATTTAGGCTTAGCTGATTGGTTTGCTTTCAAAATCACCAAGTGAATTTTAAATGTAAACTGTTACATGACAATTAGCCTAGAAACAGAGGTTATCTCCATTTGCATGGTAATGAATAGTTCTCTTCAAAGACATGTCAAAACAATCAGAAGAGACTAATGAGATTTTATGTGAATCGACTGCTGGACATTCTCTTTTATTTTAAAATAATCCTGGTGGCAGTGAATTATTATTCAATTTGAAAAAAAATTATTGAAAGTCTTATAGCAGAAACATATTGCATAGAATGATCTAAAGTAAACATATGAAACACTTTGTGAAAGAATACTAAATGGTGTTTTTATTACAAAACACTGGACAGCGAGTTAGTGAAGGGGGATTGTGATAAACAGTTACAGAGGAGATGCATTGCCCTAGACTATGCTGTACAAAATCTCACCTTCTTTGTGTTCAGGGACTCTTGAGTTTTCTATGAGCTCAGGCAAAAACATCTCATTGGACTTTTCACCAGCCCCTTTGCAAGAAATGGTGACAATTTAGCTCCGAATTTCAAAAGTATTTGAAGCAGACTACCCCCACAGAAAAGAAAAAGGTGAAATGTTTTAACCAACTTGTGAAATACCTTTAGTCTAATTGAACTATAGGCCAAAAAATGAGATTGCCTTAGTGATGCCCCAGTAACCTCGGAAGAGAGATAAGGTTTTGCTGAGGTGTGCTCATGGCAATGACACTCTGCATAGCAGAATTTGCTCCACTCTGCAAGACTGTATTTTATATTATTGACATAGAGCTATGTTTTCCTTGGGACAACTCTTTTTTTTATTGTTGTTTTATGTCTTCTAATTTTATTTATATCTCAGGTAATTAGATGTGGCTGTTAATTGTATTCAAGTAGATTCTTCAGAGGAGAAGAATGTACTGCCTAGCTTAAAGAGATAAAAGAAACAAAGAGTAGTCAAAGGCAAAAAGTTTGCAATTGACTTCCAGTGGCATGGAGTAAGATACTGTGGGCAAATATGTCAGATAGCACAAGACAATAAGAGTTAGTAAGATATTGCCAAGCTGTAAATGAGAAATACAATGGAACTAATTGATATGCATTTCTTTTTCTTAGCAAGTGATAAATGTACTGCTTGCCTTTCAGAACATGTGCAGTGAATATGCGGCACAGGACTATTTGGGTGTTTTTTCGACATTGTTGCTTTAGTGGTTCTCAAGTAATAAGCTGGTGTCTGATGAATCCAGCTGAGTTTTGAATGAGGTATTAGTGTAATTCAGGATTCAATTGCTTTGTGTGTGTGTGAACTTAAACATTTTTGTTCTGTGGCTTGTTAATTCTCTTACCATGCTTTACAGAGATCCATGTTTCTGGTATCTGACATGTCCATAATATTGTTTTGGTTTGGCCAACCCTTTTTATATATTAAGTGGTATTACACTATCGAACTGTCTATTTTATCATGTAATCCAATCCAAAACACAGTATCACATTGTCTTACAAAGTCGGAATCAACTTCCAGTACCACAAACTACCACCCAGAAGGACACCTTAAAAGTCAGTGGAAGATAAAAACAAAATGAATCACTGAATTATAGAATCATAGAATACGTTGGACTGGAAAGGACTGTTAAAGGTCATCTAGGTCAACCTCCCTACAGTGAGTAGGGCCACCTTGAACAAGATCAGGTTGCTCAGAGTCCCATTAGGCTTGACTTTGAATGCCTTCAGGGATGGAGCCTCCACCATCTCTCTGAGCAACCTGTGGCAGTGTTTCACCACCCTCATAGTAAAGACCTTCTTCGTTATATCCAGTCTAAATCTACTCCCTTTTAGTTTAAAGTCATTATGACTTGTCCTGTTGCAATAGGCATTGCTAAAAAAATTGCCCCCATCTTTCTTATAAGTTATTTTTAAATACTGGAAGGCTGCTGTAAAGTCTCCCCAGAGCCTTTTCTGAGCAATCCCAACTCCCTCAGCCTGTCTTCATAGAAGAGGTGGTCCAGCTCCTTGATCATTTTTGTGGCCCTCCTCTGGACCTGTTCCAACAGGTCCATGTCCTCCTTCTGTTGGAGGCTCCAGAGTTGGACACAGTACTGCAGGTGAGGTCTCACCAGAGCATATCATAGAGGCAAAATCATCTCTTTCAATCTGCTTGCGACACTTCTGATGCAGCCCAGGATGCAATTGGCCTTCCAGGCTCATGTCCGTCTTTTTCCTCATCAGTATCCCCAAGCCCCTCTCTGTGAGGCTACCCTCTATCACATCATCCCCCAGGCTGTATTGGTACTAGGGTGGTACTGACCCAGGACCTTGCACTTGACCTTGACTGAACCTCATGAAATTCTCATGGGCCCAGTTCTCCAGCTTGTCCTCTGGAGGACATCCCATCCCTCTGGCATGTTGACCGCATCCCTCAGTTTGGTGTCATCTGCAAACTTGCTGAGGCTGCACTGGATCCTACTGTCTATATTATTGATGAAGATACTAAACAACATGGAATCCTGAGGGAAACCATTGAGACCAGTCTCCATCTGGACATTGAACTGTTGACCACTAGCCTTGGGATGTGACCTTCCAACCAATTCTTTGTCTACCAAACAGTCTACCCATGAAATCCATATCTTTCCAACTTAGAGAGAAGATTGTTTTGGGGACTCTGCTAAAGGCCTTACAGAAATACAAATAGATGATGCCCATTGCTTTTCTCTTTACCATAGCATTCTCTATGAAAAATTTTTTAATGGCTCTACAGTTAGCTATATCACCTGTATGCATGAAACATGGTAGAATTCTTTAAAAAGTGGGGAAATCCTATACTTTGGCAAGAGGAATTCTATCTCTTATGCCATTGTTTCGGACTTACCTTTATCTGTGTTTAGACTGACCTGATCTGGTTGAGTTTAAAAATCTACACAGAATTACAAGAAATTATGCCCCTAACAGTACTTCTTGTGTGCATGCAATATCTTTTAAAGAAGTGATGAATATGTCTTGAGCAGTTTTATAGCCAAAGGAAGATCAGAGATTTTAACACATGGAACACATGAAACGCAGGACATATCAACTGAATATATGGTGTAGGACATGGAGAAAACCATAGACTTGGGGGGTTGGGATTTATTGTATTTAAATATAAATAGTAGATGGTCTATCACAATAAAGTATGAGATTGGTCGTGGTTTGGAAAGTGAGGTGAATGTCACTTGATTAAGGAAAATATAAGAAAATGAGTCGTCCCTGAAATGTAAAACAAAGTTCTGTTCCTTTAAAATGCCACCCATTTTCTTAAGTCTGCCCTTGTCAAACACAAGATTTTGGTTACCATCAGATACGGATACATAAAAATTCCTAAAACCTGAAGCAATCATGTATGCTTAATAGCTGTATTACTATCTGATAGCCAATATGTTCAGAAACAAAAAAGGCACAACGGACATGAAACGTATAAGAATCAAGGGGTTTTGAACTAAGTAAATTCTGGTTTACAGTAATGTTAAATATGACTGGGTTTTTTAAGGTTTATAGAAACAGCCTGTTACCAGAGTTTCTGAAAAGTTTTGTTCTACTAAGCTGCATACCACAAGTAGTTATAGGACGTCTATAATTATTTAAATTATTAACAAAATGAAAATGTAAGCATGTGCTTTTCCTAAGCACTGTTTTATCAGTGATTTTTGAGAACTGGTAAGGGATAGTTGATAGGCGTGGAATTGGTGGGCAATTTTTTTGGCCTTATCTTACCACTCTTGTCATAAAAATTCTAGATTTTCTGACTGGGTTACCCAAGGAGCAAAGACTTTATCTGCAAAGGTATCAGAAAATCCTTCCAGCACAGATATTCATACAGCATCAGAAACCTAGAGTTATAGAATCCCTCAGTGTTTCTTTTGTGACCAGATTCAAGTATGTGCCACAGTCACACAGTGGAAGTCACATCCTTATGTCACATTCCTTCATGTTTTGTACTACCCGTAAGGAGACTTTTAAAACTGAGAAAGAGGCTAAAAAAAGCCGGCATTTAGGGTAGAAAAGCATACAAACATCTGATTAAGAAACACCAGAGAGGTATGATGTCATCCTAGGGACATCCCCATTTGAGTGGTTTACCTTCCCCAAACAGATGTGCAGCGCTAGCATGACTTAGAAGAGAGAGCTATCCAAGGAGGCTTTAAAAAAGCAAAAATACATGAGGCGGTCACAGTTGTTTCGTTACAGGGCAGTCATCATTGAGTGGTGGAGAATCACTTCCCTTTGATAACTCTTACTCCTCTGTAAGGAGGTTAATGTCACTTCTATGATTACCATGCATGAGGGCTGAGTCATTCTTCCAGGAGCAGACAGTGCTTGTGACGTGTTTTCTGGTATCTGGCCTACTTAATGAACCTTGTTTTGTGTCATCAGACCACATATTTGACACACAATCTCAAATGATCCTCACTGAGACCTGTTCTGTTAAGTCAGTAGTGACTTTTGCCAATAACTATCAGGGCTTTCAGGTGTAAAATTTGAAGTGCAATTCCGCTCATCTTTCCCTTCAGAGTATGTTCATCTATAGTTACAGTATGTGATCGAGTAATGAATTGAAAAAAAAAGATGATGAAATTTTCAGATATATTTTTTATTGAAATTATAACATGATTGAATTAAGTGAAAGGGGAAGCTCAAGACATATGCCTTCTTGTTTCTACTAAAGTTACCTGTATAATAATCATTAGAATCATTTATGCTCATTTTTAAACTAAACAGTGAATTTTCTTTTTTATTCTTTTCTAGCTTGAGCTTCTCTTTCTCAAGGACTTTCAAGCACTTGGACTTCACTATAATGGAAACATTTGGTAAATTAAATTATATGATTAAATACTCTTGCTGAGAACTTCTTCAAAGGCTCATGAAAATCTCCAGAGTTACTAGGTGACTTCTACGGACTTCGGAGTTTATATTCACTGAAATCAATTATGACATGTCTAGCTGATTTGTGAAAGTGATAATTAACACAGTCCTAGTTAATTAAATTGATCATATCATACAATTAGAATGGCGTGATATGCAAATATGCTCAGTAGCAATTTCATGCATAATCTGCAGACTCTGAATTATTTGATAGAACCTATCCTTACCAATTGAATACAAAATAAACTGAAAAATGTGGTGGTTTTATTATCCACTGCTGACGCACAGGAAAACATGTACTGAAGTGATATGTAGTTTTACAAACTCTTGCTTTGCAAGCTGCTTTCTAAATTCAGGATCTGTGAGTGCACTTTACAGTACCTTTATTAATAGTCTTATTATCACAATATTCACCAGTAAGACCACAGGGGGAAGTGGTACGTTGTCCCCAATATAATTGTATTAATGGTTCATAAAATCTTATGAACACACAGGATTTTTTTTAATTCCATATTATAAAGCAATAATTTCAGTAAATCATCTGAATACCTTTAAAATAATCTGTTTTGTTTGGGGAAGAAGAGGTTTACACGTGGACCTCTTAGTTCAGTTGCCTAGGCTGTAAGAGGTATGATACTGTGGTTGTGTCAATGTACTGTGGCTAATTTGAAAATGGCCTAGACTCTAGCCAGTGCTAGGCAGGTGACTCTTTCTTTATCACTGTGCTAAACAGAAATTAAAGATATTGAAAAACATCCAGAAAAGCCCCTCACTATTCTAAGGAGAGTTGGGCCTTCTGGATTACTTTTTCATGTAATTAACCATTCTAGATAAGAAAGTAGATTATTAAAATTCCTGAATTAAGACATCCATTTCCTCAGGCTGGGAACATAAGATTTTTCATTTTTTACTGAAGTTTTTTTTGCTATAAGTTTGAGCATCGCATAATAAAATTTAAATTTTAAGATCATGTGCAGCTTTTGCATCAAGAGATATAGTGATTTTATGCAATCAGATTTAAAAAATAGCACAAACTCTTTTCAAGGATGTTCGCTTTCAAAACCAATAGTATTTGTGGACTGTGGTCAAATCTGCAGTTAGTACACACCACAGGTATAAAATTATTATTAAAGAACAACTTATCAGAAAAAACCTCCTAATCATCTCACAAAGAACAATGCATTGACTATAATATTTTTTCCTTGTAATGGTCTCTTGAGGTCATCTTACTGGTTTTTTAAAAGTACAAGTAGCATCTGTTTTATGTAGCGTAATAAGGGTGTTTTTATAGGTTTCAGTAGCTTGTTTGTTATACTGGCCATGATTTAATTTAATGTTGTGATCACCCTTTCTTCGTATAATCTGTGATGTCACTTTGCATGCTGCACATTTCCTTTGTATTTACATAACATCATTAGGAACCAGAGATGAGTCTTTTCAGTTTCAAAATGCAATCTGAACAATCTCACTGGTTTTGCTCTATGCAGTGCAACTTATTATGTCAAGCCTGAAATCGATTTGTCAAACGGGTCACCAGTGGTGTAAGGTCATTTTAATTTCACTCTGGAGTTTATGCACTATTTTCCAAGTGTGGTTAAGTAATATCTGTAATTTCAACAAGACACTTAAAGGCTGAATTAGGTACTGCTTTTGTTGTAATACAAAAACTAATGTGGCCATTATTATTGTTACAACTGTTCATGACGTGAAAAGGAAAGATGAAAAATGCACTCTCACTTATTCATTAACATATATAATTTTAAAAGCCTTTTTTTTCCCCGTTTCCCTTCAGTCCTTAGAAAAGATGGTCATACAAAATTTTGGCTAGAAAATTTGACCTAAATTGCAGTGAGTTTAGTATACCATACTCATAATATGCTTACTTGTGATTCAAAGCTACCTGATGTTTTTACATTCTCTTAATTGCAGTTGAGAATGTTGCCAGTTGAATACAATCATATTAATAAAGAGATGTACTTCCTACCTTCCATGCTTTTTTGTGTATCTTAGCAGAAGAACTACAAATTCAAGTAACTGTCTCAATTTTTTTTTACTTTTTTATTTATCTTTTTCTGAGGCTGACTGAATTAGTATAACAATAGTCACCATAGCTTACTTGATTATTTCCCTACTAACAAAGGAAGGTGCCATGTCACATTTCATCCCTGGGGAACTACAGAAATAGGATGCTTTAACCAGATTCTGAGCTGACACTCTTAACAACACCTGTCTTGCTCTCAGGTGTTATTTCTTGTGTGATAGGTGGTGAGAAGAGACAGCTTTCTTGTTATGTTGGCTCTCCTTGTTTTAAAAAGTCTTCTCTTTTTAACTGTTTCTTGCAAAAAAGACAATGCAGTTCATAGTAAAATTATCAAAAGCTTGTCATACAGTTTTGCAAATAAGTGATGTGAAAGAGGGCTTTCCACAGAAAGACCAGCAATAATTTCAAGTGGGGAGTTCCACGTATTTAAACAGTCAATGGCATGAATCCAACCGCTCATAAAAGTATAGTTAGTTATTGGGTTTTAGTGTGGGTTTTTTTAATCACTTCCTGTTTGTTTCTAATGGAGCACTTTTAGCTACAGAGTTATAAAGCTGAACATTCCACTTGGGGTATCTGAATATCAGTAGTTGCAGCCAGATGTATCTCTGTTCTTCTTCCAACTGTATGGATCATAGGATGCCATATGGAATATGAAATGTACTTCCTCTAATTTAACCACAAATACAAACATAATTGTCACCCTTTCCAAAGGTGGTCAAGTCATAAGGGCAAAAACACAGTTTATAACACGGTTCAATACTATTTACTTTAAAGACTGTGGAAGCCAGGAAGTTGTGGTTACCTTTGAAGGTTCTAATACACTTTGAGAGAGGAAAAAAAAATAACAGAGATAGGATCGCGCTGGTAAGCAATGGTAAGCATGAAGCTATGTACCATGCAGCATCTGAAGTTTCTCATGATCCAATATGTGCTACATAAATAGCTATTCTGCATCTTTTGTAGTGGGTCAGTGGAAAGTAAACTACAGAGTAGTAGTTTGCAGTAAGTCATTACAATACGCTGGTGGCATAATTTCTCAAGTTCACAGTAGAAGTTGACTTGAATCACAACCCATGGATACACTTCCAATGGGAACTTTCAACATCTTGCAAGTATTTATTGCCCTTTGAAGATGGAAAGAGCATTAAATAAGGGCAACAGAAGATAGTGTCTGTTTATCTCCTCTAAGAGATAGAAAGAGCTTATATCCAGAGCCACTAAACAGAATTAAAACATCTGGAAGATGATATCATTTAAAATGTGATATGACAATCAGTGAAACAGTGACTGGACAAGGTACCAGGCTCTTAATGGGGCGGCTCAGGTGCCAGTTATGGGTGAAAGAATCAAATACGGCTATATTGCTGTTCAAGAACAGAAACAAAGCCCTTTATGGACATATAGTTTACAACTTAATTGGATAATTGAAATTTATTTCTATTTGTAGTACATCTGATAAAAAATAATTGGGTTCCTGTTAAAAGTTTTCTTTCAAAAGAGTATCAGAAAACCAAACCATAGACATTTTTTTGTTTTACTTTTAATGTATCTTTAAGAAATATCCAAATATTCATAGAAAGTTACTGTTTCAAAATATTTACTTTTGAAGGAAATTGCTTTTGACAAAGTACTTTTGATGTAGTTGTAGTTAAAATCTCACAGTTAAACTGCAAGTAGAGACCTTAAGTGTCTGAACAGTATAGATGTATTCAGATGATTAAAAATTCAGCATCCCTTGTTTTACTTTAGGTTTAGACTTCAAAATTTATTTATTTTTTTTTTAACCAGAGAAGAGGAGAGATGTGGGTTTTCTGAACCCTTTATTTTTGAATATGTTAAATGTCTTCAGCTCGTCCAAAAAGCCTCGTGATTCAATAAGATTGAGTGTTCACAGAGGATCACATTATTTTCACTGGAAAAAACCACTATATATAGCAAGTAGGCCTCTCAAACTTGGTATGTTTGAAAACCTCCTGAATGTACTTGACTTGAATATGCATTATTTTGTTACTGAAAACCGATAAAAGACTTATTGATAAATTGTAATGGCACCCTTTTGGAAGGCAATTCAAATCAGAGGCAACACATAATGAGTAGAGCACCACACTGACTCTTAGGAGCTGGGGGTCTTTTCCCAGCTCTTTTACTCAGCTCTGTGGTAGTCTGGCACAGTAGTTTCTTCTCTTTACTGTCTTAAAAAACAAAAATAAAGCCTAGTAGTTTTTGATGGTTTTGGCATGTATAGAGAAGTTGACAGGACAAGTAAAATTCGTATTAGTTTTTTCTTTGTTAAATGACTTCTTGCTTTTGTTTGAAAAATGCTAGTGGAAATAGCAATAAATACGGATATGTAGGACATTGAGGACTCATCATTTCGCTGTATGCTTAGGGAGACTGTGATTCAAGTCTTGAGATGAACTCAAGTCAGGATCTGTGGACTGCACAGTTGTCAGGGTGCATCTTTAGGTTTAGCTCCTCTTAAAAGAGTCCATCGCATACACTCTGAGATCATTCTGTGATGGGAAATCAAGTATTACAAGCAGCGAGCGTTTGTATGCTTGCTTCAATAGCTGTCTTCTAGTTAAAAAATAAAACATGTTAAGCTGCAAGCAGCAGAGAAATATAGCTAATATTTGACTCGGGGATAGAACTCTTACATGAAGTTTTTATCTTTAAGCTGTATTTACTTTCAGATATCAATGTTTCTGCTTAACAACGACATTTTGCATTCTGCTCTTTGTTTACATACTCAATGAATCATTTGTGCTGTGCTTTTTACTCTGGCATATGACTTTATCAATGAAAAATCAAGTATTAATATATAATTGTCCACATTGGTGAGTAGAATTAATTCTTTCCACTCTTATCTAGGGAGAAGTACTTAGGAAAATATAGACAATGACACATGACAGAAAAAGGAGGTGTGTTGCATTTTCTGAGGGCATTTAGTTCTGGGAAAACCCATATTCAGGTTTTTTTTCTCTTGTTACTGTTTACATACTGCATGAATACATGTTAACTATATGCTAAAAGAAACACTTTGCATAAATGGAATTCTTAGAAGCCAGCAGTTTCCACTGCACTTCCCTCTGCTGAGAAATTATTCTTTCACAGGTAGTCCTACTGACAAAATAAAGGCTGTGTGCTGAATTCATTGTGAAACAAGGTGTCATTCCTTGAAGGACCAGGCTGGTTGTGTGTTGCCCTGTCTTCTTCCTGAGTTTGGTTGTTTGCCTTCAGTCTGTGTTTCACTAAGACTGACTCAGTGAACGGAAACAGTTGTTCTTCCATTTCTAATTCACGAGCTGCTAAGGAAAACATCTTAGAAAATATGAGAGCCAGGAAAGACTTGAGTTGTTACTGTCTGTTGTATCAACAACCCAGATTTGAAAATCATCTCACTTCCTCTACTAGTGCTGAGATCCTCTACATGAAAATTAGCCATCTTTGTTTTGTAAGCTTGAAATAGGGACAAGTAGGTATGAATTTGAAAAGAAAGCTCATTTGTAAGTCTGCATGATTTCTTATGTTTAAATTAGATAATCCTTTTTAACATAAATGTATGGGTGGTTTTGAACTTTGTGTATGAAATGCACTTGATATAGCAAACATTTCAGCTTCCGCAGCCGTTTGGTGTGATGAAGGTTAGCACATACGGTATGTAAAATCTGAATGCCTCTCAGGGAAATCCTTATTTGAATTGTAGATGAGAAATTTCTAAAAGTATAATTAGCTTTGCTTGATACCTTTTTCTCATTCTGTGAAGAAATATCACCCACAAACAAGGAAAGAAAAGAGAACGCTTTCTCTTGCCTGTTTAGCAGCTGGGAAGCATTGCTCTGTCATGTTCTCTAATTCATACCTCACCTTATTCAGCAAATCCCAAGTGGGTTCTGAGATTGGAGTGCCCTAACAAAATGAGCAATAAAAAGAAGAAATAATATGATATAATAATACCCTCCCTAATGGTAGCTGATGATAATGCTGAAAGAAAGTGTTCACAGAATCACAGAATCACAGAATGTTAGGGGTTGGAAGGGGCCTCTAGAGATCATCTAGTCCAACCCCCTGCCAGAGCAGGATCCCCTAGGGCAGCCACACAGGAACGTATTCAGGTGGAAGTCTCCAGAGAAGGAGACTCCACAACCTCCCTGAGCAGCCTGTGCCAGTGCTCCGTCATCCTCACAGTGAAAAAGTTTTTTCTAATGTTTTTTTGGAACCTCCTATGTTCCAGCTGGTACACATTACCCCTTGTCCTGTCATTGGACGTCATTGAAAAGAGCCTGGCTCTGTCCTCCTGACAGTCGCCCTTTACATATTTATAAACTTATTCCGGCCAAAGAAAGGCTCTTTTGGGGGCTTTTTTAAAGCCGGGCAAAGATTTATAAACATTTTTGGCCCTTTTTGCTGCAGTATCTTTCCCCAGTGCAGTCTTACCTGCCCTGAAGTGGGTCACCACAGAACACTGTTCTAGCAAAGTAAAGTGATTTCTAAATCTATACTAATTTCCTCTGATTTGAAAGGCAAATAGAATGTATCTTTTCACTCCTGGACACACTACCAGTTGTCCCCTAATTTTAATCACTCATGATTTTTGTTTGTCTTACAATGGCTGATGGTAAGCACCCAGCTGTCTTTTCCAATGCTTTGTCCACCCATGTGTTAGCAGAGTAATGTGAGTATCGTTCATTTGTTTGTTTATTTTTACAATTCTAAAAACATTTTCTAATCTGGTGGAGAAAGAACTCTTCTGAACTTTGTCTACTTCTGGACCTTCTATTCTCAGATAAAAAGATTAGGAGCACCATTTCACCTACCCTTGTATTTAGCAAATGCATGTGAGAAAGGACAGGGGAGTTCCAAGTGTTCTTAAGTATACACTGATCAGAAATATTGCCAATTAAAGAAAGTAGAGGGGAACATAAGTCTCAAAATTAAGGTTCAAATCATAGAATCATAGAATCATAGAATGGCCTAGTCTGGAAGGGACCTTAGAGATCATCTAATCCAACCTTCTTGTCATGGGCAGGGACGCCTCCCAACTAGATCAGGATACTCAAGGCTCCGTCCAACCTGGCCTTGAACACCTCCAGGGAGGGGACAGCCACAACATCTCTGGGCAACTTATTCCAAAGTCTTGCCGCCTTTGTACTGAAAAACTTCTTCCTAAGGTCCAGTCTAAATCTATTCTCCTTCAACGTAAAACCATATCCCCTTGTCCTATTGCTGAACACTCTTGTAAAAAGTCCTTCCCCAGCCTTCCTGTAGGTGCCCTTCAGGCATTGGAAGGCAGCTATTATGTCCATCTGAAGTCTTCTCTTTTCAAGACTGAACAGTTCCAGCTCCCTCAATCTGTCCTCGTAGCAGAGGAGCTCCAGCCCCTGGATCATCCTTGTGGCCCTCCTCTCCAACAGATCCATGTCCCTTCTATGGTGAGGGCACCAGAACTGGACGCAGTGTTTAAGGTGAGGTCTCACAAGAAAAGAGTAAAGCGGAAGAATCACCTCTCTTGACCTGCTGGCCACACTCCTCTTGATACATCCCAGGATACAGTTGGCCTTCTGGGCTGCATGAGCGCACTGCCAGCTCATGTTGAGGTTCTCATCTACCAACACCCTCAAATCCTGCTCTTCAGGGCTACTCTCAAGCCACTCTGTACCCATTTTGTATTTGTGCCTGGGATTAGCCTGGCCCAGGTGAAGGACTTTGCAGACTTCCTGGAGCTGGAGGAGAGGTTCAGAACCATGAATTTTGAAGCATACCTCCTTCTTAAAGGGAAAAATAAAATATTTGAGGCTTATACTTCATCTCAACGTGAAGAGAAGCAAGAAGGGCATCTTGGAGAGGAGAAATGGGAGATTAATTATGTGATTGAGATATGGATATTTTACCCAACAATGGAGTGAGCAGACCCAGGAGATGACAGTGATTTGAACTTCATGGAAGAGACATACAGATCACGCATCGTTGTCAGCACTGGTTTTAAAGGGAATCTCAAGTATTAATTATATTAAAAGTTACTTCTTGTTAAGAATAGTTACTTCTTGTTAAGAATAGTTACTTCTTGCAAAGCAACTTTGAAATCACATAGTAAAATATCAAAATAGCTGGGTGGTTTGTTTGTTTTTGATATCTTATACTCTCCCCTCCTCCCCTTAATGAATGCGAAGATTCTCACTTCTAAACCTGATCTCAGAGACACAGAACTTGAAGTCGGACCTCCAGCCCTTTGAGGGTGATTGAGACTATGTAAATGTGGAAAGAATTGGAAGCAGTGCCGTAAGAGCCATAAATTAGGAGTAAATGACTGAACTGTGCAATGACAGAAATGTAAATTCTTACCAGTGACGGCAAGGATTAATTTCTGTGTCTAAAACAGCATTAGTTTAATTTTAGTCTTTAAAAGGACGTTAACATTGTTTTTTAAATGTTAAATAATGAAAGTGCAATTTGATTTTCACATAACCCTTCTTTCCAAGCACTGATTTTGAAAGCAATGTGTGTTAGTCTCAAATAAGCTTAATATTCACTTGGTGTCAGCTGTGAATAGGTGGGATCAATAAGCACAATCTCAGCTATCAGATGAAAGTAAAAGATATAGAAGCCTATCACCTCATATTCCCTTTCCAGATGTTTCTTATTTATTTATTTTTACTGTACAGATATTCTTGTCTTTATTCCACAGTGTGTGCTTCTCTTCACTTGATAAAAGAAGAAAAGTATAAAAAAAAATTTTAAAAAAGAGTGAGAAAAATCTTTATTTTACTCTTCACTTTTACTGTTTATCTGTCAGGAGTTATACTCTGAAGCAAACTCTCACAACTGTTTGTCTATGCCACAATTTCATTACAATTTTTAGCACAATCAAGCTCTTGCTAAAGACCTGCAATTTTGTTTTCATCCATTCAACTTCACAGGTTGCACACCTTTGAAGTGATCCTTGAACCTGTGTTTAAACTATAAACTTTATGCGCTGTAGATCTGTATTCAAATCTAAAACAGTCTTAAAGACAGCAGCTGGCAAGAAGATAAGTTAATGTGGCTTGCCAAGTAATTTGGGCAGCAGCACAATCCAAAGGGTGGGATCGCTGCTGCTTTAACAATAGAGACGCATTGGCTCTCATCTCACTGCCGATCAGTTTAGCTGGCTGAGTTTGTGCTTCTTTGTCTGTGTCTTTCAGTATTTATTTGATAGACTCTTTCATAGTATTTTTCTCTCTGGAAGATGAGAGAAAAATGTTCATAGGTTTGAGCAAACAGTCTTTTCCCTACTAACATGTGAAAACCATGTTTTATACGTTATTGTGAAAAAGTCAGGGTGAAAGTAAGAACTCTGACTTGCCCCTTTTGTGCAAGCACTTTGATAGGGGTTTTCTCTTTCTCTTTTCTCTTAGTCTCCTCTTCCCGATACCCTCTTTCCAGCTTATGCTAATTTTTCAGAATACCTTATAGCTTTTGCAGCAAAAGTCTATTAGAAAATCATTTAAACTCACATCTTTAATTTTCTTAATGTCCTAGGTTTAGCTAAAAACCCAGTTCTGTTTAGTGATTTTTACTTTCCAGTTTTGTCTCTTCTAGAAGACTGCACTTTCTGAGGTTAGCAGCATGTTTTTGCAGACAGTGTGTGCTGCTGGCAGTGATAACACCTGATGTTTACAGTTACTGCCTGGGACTGGGATGCAGAAAGGTTCTTGCTGATACTTATTCCTACAGTGACCAAGGCCACTGCTGGCTCTTGTGTGCCACGCTGGGGGTGCCGGGTAGTAACAGGGGTCACAAGGAAGTAAAAGATTGCACCTCTGGGGTGGGTAATAGACAGGACAGGTGACCAATGAGAATATTCCATCCCATATACGTCATATTTAGTATAAATTGAGTGATCACAAGAGTTTTGTCCTTTTCTGCAATGGCCGGTGTTCAGAGAGGACTCCATCTGACCTCCTGCTTTTGATCCGGATCCTGAGTTCCCGAATCCAGCTCCCTGTATCCAGCTCCCGCTGCCGCTGAGCCTGGGGCTTCCCCAGTGCCTCCTGCTCTGCAGCATCAGTGGTGATTGGTATCGGGGGAGGGAATCGGGTTTGATATCGGGCTACTATCTATAGTTGTATATAGTTCTTTACTTTTATCAATCCACTATTATGTCTATTATTGTTTCATTAAAGCTGTTCTAGTTTTTCTTCTCTAACCCATAAGTCACTCTACCTCATTCCCTTTTCCTTCTCGTTTTGTGGGGGAAGAGGGGGTTAGAGAGCATCTGTCCGTGTTAGTGGCCGGTCCAGCCCTAACCTGCAACACCTAAATATTTTCAAAAGCTCTCTGAAGATGAGAAATGAGATTTACAAGGCAGTGGGCTTTTCTCCTGAAGCTGCTTTTAAAATTCTGGCCTATTTTTTTTTCCTGTTCCCTTCTCTTCCTTTTTCTTTTCCATACGCTCTGATAACACACTTTAGTCCAACCACTCCTTCCTTCCAACCAAAGCCCTCGCATTTGGGCTGTTTTGTTTGGTTGGTTTCTGGTGTTGAATTCCTGGACCTTACCATAGTGAAATTAGATTTCCTGTGAAAATTTAACGGGGCAGGAAACTCAGGGTTTTCACCAAGTAAAAAAACAGTTGTGGCTCTGAAGCAGAAATAAGGAGGTGGAGGGCTTTTACGGGACTGCTGAGTGCTGACAACTGAAAGCCAGAATGTGGATGTGGAGAGAGCATAGTTTACTCCACGAAAGCACTAAGCTGAGGCAGCAGTTGGTACAACCCAGCACTAGTCATGTTCAACACACAGCATTTTCATCAGATCCATTTCAGTCAGTCTGACTGAATTCCCTTAAACTCTCCAGAGATAGTAAAGTACTGAGGTACTTATCCAGTCAAGAGGGTCTGGTTATATGCTATGCCAGCATGGTTTTGTTGTGTGTTCAGTATTATCTATTTTAAATGTATTGAGCAATCAATTTTAAATTGTTATTGTCACTGGGGTTTGAAAATTTAATAAGCAATTACCAGAATCCATTCCTTTGTTTTTAATTTTTACTAAGATGTTGTGCAATCTGAGACCTTAAAGCAATCATGCTCTCCTGAAAATTGAATTGAACAGGTCCATAAGTCAGATGAACTCTTAACTGTATTTTTCTTCACTGATTTATTTGAATAATACAGTATCTCCTTGTGGAAAGAGCAAAAAAGGAATGCAAATCAGAAGGTAAACCATAAACATACAGCACTGCAATGCTTATCATATCAAT
The DNA here is from genome assembly GCF_000703405.1 of Apaloderma vittatum. Classification (NCBI taxonomy): domain Eukaryota; kingdom Metazoa; phylum Chordata; class Aves; order Trogoniformes; family Trogonidae; genus Apaloderma; species Apaloderma vittatum. Next base: position 49,182 of record NW_009719792.1, read on the forward strand.
GGGTAGCAGACCGCGTGACTCTTTTCCCTTTTTTTTTAATTGTATTGCTCTGCTTCTTGTCACTACCTATGCGAAAGAAAACATGTCCTCCTACAATTTGTAAATTCATAAAATGCAAGTCTTTGTATATTTCCATATGTTCCTCTTTGGCCTTACAAGAGAATATCCAGACAATCTATGCCTGCGTAAATGAATTATTTTAGTTTCTCTTTTCCATTTCCTCTTCCCATTTCTTAACAAAGGACTTTCTTTCTCCGGTGTTTTTCTAACTTAGTTCTGACAGAAGAGACAAGCCTTATTTAATTTGTTTTCTGTTACTATTATTCTCCAAGAAGTCCAGCAAAGTATTTCAAAATGTGGATGAATTCTATTTCAAATTACTACAATGTTAGTCAGACAATTTTAAGGTAACACTTTTAAAAATTAATCGTGTTCTAATTCTTGTTATTAATATTTCCATATGCTTTTATTCAATTACACTGGAATACAAGAAACAAAGTAAAGTCTTCATGAATAGTAGGTAAGGTTGCAGAGAAACCAGAATTCTTGTTCTGGAAATTGATTTAGTCAAAAGAAGAGATGTTTTGAAAGACAGAATTCTTCATGTATTTTCTTAAAAATCACATCTTAATATTAATGTGAACATAAGAAAAAAATTTTAGTAGCTATGTAACCTGAAATTAAACTGAAACTTTTCAATATGTCTTAAAAAGTGTCCAGTGAAATAAAAATATTTTATTTTTAAATGGGATGTTGTTGCATACAAATGGAATTGATTTATTTCCCCAGCATATTTCCATTTTATGACAGAAATAAAAAATGTTTAAATTATGACTCCTACAACAATATAAGTGTATCCCATCTTCGGAACTGACATTTTTCCTTAATAACTAAAAGACCAGGAACCATTTCACCATGTTGTGCATTCCTATTTTTTTCTATCAAACTCCTTTTTGATGCAGTTAATTCTTGTCTAATACTTTTGTTAATCCCTAGAGAAAAACTTATCTATTTTCAGCTATAAGAAAAGTTCCTGGACAAAATCTGTGTAGCTATAACCAAATGTGATATTTTTTACTTTTTTTTCTTCATCTTCCTTGACACAAATAGGACCGTTTCCAATTAGAATAATACAGATCTCTCTACTGGGAGCATCTTTGTATATTTCAGACCAAAATCCTACTTTTGGAGGTACTTTAAAGTTAGGTTACTCTCTACTTGACTTCTTTTGCTTAAACTGTTTATTCCTAACGAGAGAGAATGTGGGGCCTCTCCAGCAGGGTAGAGACGATCTGGTGGCTGAGGACTTAGAGAAGGTTGAAGTACTCATTTGCTTCAGTCTTCACTGGTAACCACTTGAGCCACATCACCCAAGTCACAGAAGGCGTTGGCTGGAAGAATGAAGAACCATCCAGAGTAGGAGTAAATCAGGTCGAGGAACACCTAGAGAACCTGAAGGGGCACAAGTCCATGGGACCTGAAGGAACTGGCGGCTCAAGTTGTTAGGTCACTAGCCATCATATCTGAGAAGTCATGCCAGTCTGGTGAGGTTCTCACAGATTGGAAAAGGGGAAATATAACCCCCATTTTTTAAAAAAAGGGAAGTAGAGAAAATCCAAGGAACTATAGACCAGTCAGCCTCACCTTCATGCCAGGTAAAATCATGGAACAGATCCTCTTGGTGACAATACTAAGGCACCTGAAAAACTGCAAGGTGATTGGTGACAGTGAACATGGCTTCACTAAGGGTAAATCATGCCTGACTAATATAGTGGCCTTCTATCACAAAGCTACAGCCCTGGTTGACATGGGAAAAGTGACTGATGTAATTTACCTGGACTTGTGCAAGGCGTTTGACACTGTCCCACATGACATCCTGGCCTCTAAGATGGAGAGGCATGGACTTGATGGGTGGACCACTCGATGGATAAAGAACTGACTAGACAGTCACACTCAAAGAGTTACAGTCAACGTGGAGACCATGTGGAGATCACATGGAGACCAGCGACAGGTGGAGTTCCTCAGGGGTCTGTTCTAGTTCAGTGCTGTTCAGCATCTCTGTCAGGGACATGGACATTGTCATTGAGTGCACCCTCAGCAAGTTTGCCGACGACACCAAGCTGTGTAGTGCCGTGGACTCACTTGAGGGAAGAGATGCCGTCCAGAGGGACCTTGATAGGCTTGAGAAATGGGCCAGTACAAACTGCATGATCTTCAACAGGTCAAAATGCAAGGTCTACCTGAGTTGAGCCAGTCCAGGCACAAATACAAACTGGGCACAGAGTGGGTTGAGAGTAGCCCTGAAGAGAAGGATTGGGGGTGTTCATAGACAACAAGCCCAGCATGATCCGGCAGTGAGCTCATGTAGCCCAGAAGGCCAATCACATCCTAGCATGCATAAAGAAGAGTGTGGCCAGCGGGTCTAGAGAGGTGATTCTCCCTCTTTGCTCTTGTGAGACCGCCATCTCGAATACTGCATCCGGTTCTGGTGTCCCCACCATAAGAGGGATGTGGATCAGTTGGAGAGTCTTCAGAGGAGGGCCACAAAGATGATCCAGGGGCTGGAGCACCTCTGTTATGAGAGCAGGCTGAGGAAGCTGGGATTGTTCAACCTGGAGAAGAGAAGACTCCTGAGGGACCTAATAGCTGCCTTCCAATACCTGAGGGGAACCTGCAGGAAGGCTGAGGAGGGACTTTTTACAAGAGTGTCCACTGACAGGACAAGCGGAAATGGATTTAAGTTAAAGAAGAACAGATTTAGATTGGATCTTAGGAAGAAATTCTTCGGTACGAGGGTGACAGGACTCTGGAATAAATTGCCCAGAGGAGTTGTGGAAAAAGTGGTGATCTAAGTGCAAACACAAAGGGTGTAACACTTCAACAAATTTATCATGCAGAACACTAATAGAAATGTCAGGATTTTGCTGTGGCTAGAATAGTAGTTATTTCATCTTTTCTATGTATTTATGTCTCTGTTTTCACTACCCTGAAAACAAAATCATATTGAATAAGCAAATGAGTAAGCCAGAGAAGCCATCACTGGAGGATGCATTCCTAATATAAGTAGGTATCCATTTATGAGCAGAAAATAAATGAGACTTTGCTCCGTTATCTGTACTTATTTTCAGGCATTTTCCTTTTGTTTAGAGAAATATATTTGTCTACAGTCAGGGGTGAGGTTATTGTGGGTTAGATGAGCTGCTTTTGTTCTCAGTGAAATAGCCAATATCCACTTGAAAAATTCACCTACAGTCCAGAAAAACAGATCCTGACACTCTCTTCAGAGTGATGGCCTTTACAACAACAGAGTTCTCACCTACCAAGCACAGTTCTTTGCTTTGCATGTGGGCTGAAATTCTGGGAATGTATCTAATAATTTTCAGCATTTAACTGCCAAATTATGTGTTTTCTAACTTTAGAAATATGGTGAAAATTGAAGTCCTAATATTTTATGCTATTAAATCCCAAAGCCTTCTAAAAAGTTGGCTTATAAAGTAAATGTTGGTTTTGAATATAAAAACCCACACACATAAAAAATACCAAAATTTTAACAGATTAAATTTAATCAATCAAAGTAGAAGAAGGGAAAATGTGTTAATAGAATAGGAAATATCCCAAATATCAAACAGAGTTTCCAAGTAAACTTACAAGTAACTACAACATTACTTATATTTTCCTTACCTTTTTTGTGTAATGTCTGAATAGCTTTCTGAATGGCAACTTTTGTTTGCAACATTTTGTTCATATCTTATTCATTTCTATTTTGTCTTTAAAGAAGGAGATCAGAAGAAAATGTCTTTACATTTTCCATTTCCTGTAGTGTGGGCAGATATAGCAGAAAGTATGAGTCAGCATTTATAGAAAACCCTAGGAAAAGAAAAACTTCAGATGTGAAAGTATTACACTCCCTTGAAAGAAAAAAACTGTAATTTTCATTTAACAGTCTTTTTTTTTTAATTTCTCATCTGTAATTTTTAGTAAATTAAATACTAGTGCGGCTCTGTTGACCTTTCTCATCTCTGTACAGGCTATTTCTTCAGTTACTGACTCATACATTCCACAACAGAGAGTGTGAGTAATTAGACGAATAGGTTTCATTACCTTATAATTACTAAAAGGTTAAACTTCCTAAGTCCTAAAAAAGTTAATTGAACTATGAAGTAGCATTTGTGGTGTAGAAATGACACATAAAAAGATTGTCCAATGTTCATACGTGTACAAGTTCATTTATGCAGGAACACATGTACACACTCTGATTTGTTAATAAACATTAACTTTAAATAATTTGATGGTTTCATGTCTTGGCAGGATTGGTTCAACTTTTTCTTCCTTTTGTGAAAGATAGAACCTGCCCAGATTACAGATATTGCAGGTTAGTCTACTTCTGTACCATCTTCCTGCTAAAATACGATTCTGCAAATGTCTCTTTGAGATGTATTTTAGGGACAAAGCTTTAGTATTTGTAATTTATTCAGAAGATTTGGCTTCAAATCAAAGTCAAGAATCTTTCCATCAAGTTCCATTTCGTATTAAAAAGATAGCATGAACACATTTTGAATTAGTTTTCCCAATTCCATTCTTAAGTAACTTATACCAGCTATCTAACTGCTGGAAGTAAATCGGTCTTTTGAATATACTGTGATATTTGCTCCCTAGGAGTCTAATTTTCAGAAATAGAGGAACACATTTACTCTTTCTTGTTCTTGCTGAAGTAATAGGTTACTGAAAAGAAATTTGTTATTGATGCTCATTTTGCATGTTGCATTGCTGGATTAAGCACTAATTTATCAGGTAGTCTTTGCCCTCAGTATCCGCATTTACATAACGATGTCACTAACTATCAGCTCTTTTAGATGCAGTTAGTAAATGTAGCATTTCTGGAATTAAACTAATCAGTATTTTGGGAAACATGAGAATATGTTCATTGGTGGGAGAAGGGTATAAAAAGAAAGAAGTGTTTTTCCTTTCCTCTACACTGAACTGTGGCCAAAATATAAAAATATAGAAGTATAAAATAAACGTTTTTACTAAGAATAGCTTTTTCTCTGTATATACCAAAATACGAAAATTATTCCCCTGCCACATCTCTACTCACTATGCATCCATCCATTTCCCTTATTTCAGTCTAATATTCCACACTTTACTTGCTGTTGAGTCTACCTTAATCTTCTTTCTTCTCCCAATTCTTATCTTTGTCTTTTGTATCAAAAACATCACTCTGCTTTTACCTACCATTTTCTCCCACTTTCTTGCTGTCTTTCATTCTGTTTTTTCTGTTCTCTGTGATTACTTTTCCTTGTAAATATCTGACTTTCACACCTTTATATTGAATAGGGTATATTGGAAACCTTTTTCCCAATGATTTTTTTTCTAATGGCAAAATTATTTCATTCTTTCCTTTAGGTCTATGTCTTTTTCCCGAGCTCTGCTGAGCTTAAGACATTTGTGTTGCTCAGCCAGATAATCAGCAACTTGCAGGGAGATAAGGTGCTAAACAGTTCTGCACCAAGAGAAAAAACATTTTCTCCTTTTTGCTAGCTTACTTTTCCTCTTGCACCACACTCTTCGGCACTTTCCATTCACAAGATGAATGTCCTTCTGCTAAATGCACTTTCCCCAGCTTCACGTTTCTCATACTTTCATCCCTTTGTGGCATTTGTGCTGATAGCATACTTTTTCTCCTGAACTTCAGCTCTCCTCTAGTTTTTCTCATGTTTTCATCTTTTATTTGATTAGTTTGAAGTAGACATTTCCTTAAGGTTTGCAAAGGTTTATCATAATATAATTCACAGAACAGTAGAGAAATCTAGTTCTTCCTTCTCCTAAGGCTCACATAGTATGTGAGTTTAGTATCTATTCTTAAAGCCTAACTATCATTCAGAGTACAACTAAAAGCAAACAGATGTTTTCAAAGACCTGTATTCTACACCCAAGTTCTCCTAAAAAGGCAGTAAGACATTACCCTTCTTTTTCACTGTTTATGGACCTGAAAATCTTATTGCTATCTATGCTATAGCATTAGTTAATAATATTAGAACTTGGTGTGATGTGATTGATTGTACCACCTCTATGAATTGATATATTATACAATAATTTTAAACAAGAGTCAGTGCTATTTCACAATAACATTAAGGATCACATCAGGATGTGCACTGTATATCACAGAGACCATAAGTTCATTCACTTAATACAGTTAAGGAGATATGATAACAGCCATTAACAGCATTGTTGATTGTGTGGACTGCAGCTTAGAGACCCCTGCTATTTCCCATTAAAATAAATTGAAAAGCTACAGGAAAATTTATTGCTATCCAGTGAACATAGAATCATAGAATCATAGAACAGTTTTAGCTGGAAGAGACCTTCAAGATCATCGAGTCCAAACTTTTCCTAGCCCTATCAACACCACTATGGTGACTCAGTCACCTCCCTGGGCAGGCAGTTCCAATGCCTGACAACCCTCTCAGTAAAGAAATTCTTCCTAATATCCAGCCTGAACCTCCCCAGGTGCAACTTAAGGCCATTTCCCGTCATCCTATCACTAATATGACATGCTGAAGATTGTTACAGCCCTCTGCTTCATTTATTTCGTTTGAGAATAGATATTTTTATTTTAGCTTATTTCACCATGCAAAATAGTTAAGCCCTGTACCTAGAAAAAGACAGTCCACCTTGTTGATACTGAAGAAAAAAGATTCAGTGTTGTTTTTTAAGGCTGTAGATTGAACAAAACAGATCAGGATTCTCCTCAGAAATGGAGTTACAAAACCTTAACCTCACTCCATCCATTTCTTGAAAACCACGTAGAAAGAAAACCTTTCTGGATATGTATACACAAAGGGATATTGGTTAATGATGAGTCTCCCAAACACTACTGCAGATTGAACACCATTTATTACAAACCATTGCAAGTACGCCTCAGCTTCTAATGCTGGAATAGGTCTTAACTTTTAACTTGCTTGGCGTGCTTTTATTTGCAGAAACAGTTAAATACTCCAGCCAGTGTTTGTATATTCTATCATTCTAATGGACATAAATTAATAATTCTGTCAGCACTGAGTTAATATTCACGGTTGTACTGTTAAGTGCAATACTTTGCAAATGTCCTGTCTGAGCTATACACCACTTTCATGAGGGCAGCAGCCCCTTGACTCGTGTGATTTTATCATTAAAACTTTGGTCTGGCTAAATTTCAACATATTAAGCAAAACCAACTGTGACTTTAAATCTTATCTAAAGGAGGCAAGAAAATTTGACTTTTATTAGGTGTGATTAAGTATTTAGACTCTTCTGGTCTTTTCAAGAGTCTTATTGTTAACAAAATGTCAGAGATTTCAGAGTTTTAAACCTGTAAACTGCCTCCAAAGTACAACATAACTTATGTAAAAGTGCTGCAGCAGCTCAGTGTGCTGTTTATTCCCACCTGCTATAACTACAGATACAATAAATTGCATTAACATAACACGATTGACATGATTTCTGTATGTGTCTGTCCATCTGTTTCTGTAAACTCATACCCTCTCAGTGATAACACACATCAAGTTTCATATCAAATATCAGAGCATGCGCAGTGAAGATCATTGAACAAATATTCCCAAGCACTCGGTTCTGCCTGACACTGAAGTATTTGAACCACTCTCTACATGGGTTTTTTTTGTTGTTTATTTTTATTTTCTATATGAATCCTCTGATGCGTAAGAGTAGGTGAGTTTGTAAAACCAGTTGAAGGGAAAAAATCCAAAAGGTACCACTGTCAAGTGGTTTCCGTCGTGCACCATCGAGGAAGAGAAAATGAAGCCCAATGGGAAATGAGATCCTTCCAGAGAACCGCAATTCCAGATCAACCTAAGCAATGACTCACAAGGGACAGCAAAGAAAGAGCCCACTTCTGCCAGACTGACCTAGATTAAATGTTTCAATCTTGATCAAAACACTGAAATTCCACAGCACTGTTTTTGAAGCAGAAGTCAATGTGTTTTTACTTATTTTTCTCTGGGAAAAAAAAAGGCTGGAAAATGCTATAAGGCAGGGGTAGCATGAAATCCCATGACCAGCTGTGTTTGTCAGGTAACCTGGGGGATACTCAGCCTACCTGACTGCTCCCCAATAGCTGTGAGTTCAGCATGCAGCTTCTTAGGCAAGACTGTGACCCTGTACTGAGATGGTTGTCTATTCTAAACAGAGTAATGTGATTAAGTGACAGGACTCAGACATTGTGGGCAATCACAATGTAATAGGTTCTGCAGATCTGTAGAAGAGAAGTTAGCAGAAAGCCTGAACAAATGAGGAGCTTATGTTACATCCATGTCCTTCTCAACTGACACCTTCTTTTCGCAGGGGAGAAACTTGTGTGCCCTTATGAGGTTGCGAGCCATGCTGGTGGTGGCATATGCCTCTGATAGGGTCTCCCATGCCAGACAGGTCTCAACTGAAGGGTCAGACTAAGTGTGTCCATGGTAGGATGGGCTCGCTGGCCTCCCAGCAACCATCCTAGGAGAAGGACAACTGTAACTCCAAATCTGGGCAGATGGAGCTCGTTTAGCCCTGTAAGGCCATTCATCTAAGTAAAGGATACTCTAACTAAACCTACATCTTGAGGACTTTGCTGTCACCATCCAAGCTCACTAGGCCCTGGCAGATGAAGCTTAGGAGTAAAGGGTGAGGCCAGTTCTGGACATGCTGAGCGTCACCTAAAAAATCCATTGCCCAGTCTTGAAGGTTACACCTAGATTTGTAAAGTCCTGTAGCAACAGGTGAGAGATGAAACGGCAGGTGATAAGGTGCACTGGAACCTGCAGTCTCAACCTTGCACGCAGGCTTCAGCTGCAGCATTTTTCAAGGAGAACACTGCTTGCTCCACATGGAGAGAGACCTAGAAAAGGTGGCCTAACCAAAGTTCGTCTTCACCCTCCACTCAGTTGGTGAACCGCAGTCAACGGGCATCTTCTGATGCGGTCAAACAACCACAACGAGACAAAGGCATGCACCTGCCTCCAAAGGTGTGTGCACATTGACACTCACATGTTGGAACATTAGAACCATGCTTGATACTGTGGATAGTGGATGTCCTGAGCATCGTTCTGCTCTAATTGCCCACAAAGTATCACGACTCAACATCAACATTGCTGCTCTCAGTGAAGTTCGTTTACATGAGGAAGGCAGCCTCAAAGAACATGGTGCCAGCTACGCACTCTATTGGTTAGGCAAACCCAAACCTGAAAGACACATTTCAGGCGTTGTTTTCATGACTAAATACTCCATCATCTCCAAACTTGAAAATTTGCCGACAAGTAATTCTGATCGCAGTATCTTCCTATGCCTCCCACTACACAGCAAGCAACATGTTGTTCTCTTCGGCATATATGCCCCAACTCTCCAAGCTGACCCTGCAGAAAAGGGCAAGTTCTACACCAACCTGCGCCGCCTCACCCAAAAGGCTCCTGCAGATGATAAAATCATAATCCTTGGTGACTTCGGTGCCAGAGTAGGAAAGAACTCTGAAGCCTGGAAAGGAGTACTACACAAGCATGGTATTGGAAACTTCAGTGACAATGGTCACTTCTTGTAGACTTTTGTGCAGAGCAGCAGTTCACCATCACCAACACTATCTTTCAGCAGAAAGACAGCTTGAAGACAATCTCATTCCAAGAACTATGACCTCATTGACTACATCTTAGTGTGCCAGAGCAATATTCGCGTTGTCCATCACACTCGAGCGATGCCTAGTGCAGAATGCCAAACAGACCACCACCTTGTGCGATGAAAACTTAACCTCCACTTTAAGCCCAAACCTAAGGGGCAACATTCCAAGGAGGAGGCTCCAAGTTAACAATCTTCAAACAGCTACAGTGAGAGACAGCTTCCAGATAAACCTTCAAACTAGACTTGAAGACCATCTCATAGATCCCTCTCCTGAAGGACTTCGGCAACATATTAAAAATAGCATCCTCCAGTCTTCTGTAGAATCTTTAGGGTTCTCCTCCAAGAAAAACAAAGACTAGTTTGATGAAAACAGTCAAGAGATCCAGGAACTGTTGGCAAAGAAGAGAAATGCTCACCAAGCACACCTCACTCAACCGTCTTGTCATGTAAGAAAAGCAGCCTTTCGTCTTGCAAGGAGTAAGCTCCAACGGAAACTTAGAGACATCCAGAACAAGTGGTGAATCAACCTAGCAGAAAAGACTCAACTATGTGCTGATTCAGGTGACCACAGAGGATTCTATGAGGCTCTGAAAGCAGTGTACGGACCCACACACC
>NW_009719792.1:59527-60184 GCF_000703405.1 Apaloderma vittatum
GTAGTTCAAGGCTCATCAGTTCAGCACATTACACAGCAACCGGTGAAAAATGAATTGGATATAGCCCCTACTATGGGAGAGACTCTCAAGGCCATAGAGTAGGTGAAAACTGGCAAGGCAGCTGGGATTGATGGAATCCCACATGAAGTCTGGAAGCATGGAGGCCAAGCACTCCATGATAAATTTCACAAGCTCATTGTGCATTGCTGGGAAAAAGATGAACTACCACCAGATCTCTGTGATGCAGTTATCATGATCCTATACAAGAAGAAAGGAGAAAAATCAGACTGTTCAAATTACCGGGGTATTACTTTGCTCTCTATTGCTGGTAAAATCCTTGCAAGAATACTTTTGAACAGACTAGTACCAGCTATCTCAGAATAACTTCTACCTGAAAGCCAATGTGGTTGCAGAGCCAACAGGAGTACCACAGACATGGTATTTGTTCTGAGACAGCTGCAAGAGAAGTGCAGGGAACAGAACAAAGGACTCTGTGTAACTTTCATTGACCTCACCAAAGCTTTTGACACTGTGAGCAGAAAAGGCCTGTGGCAGATCTTGGAACGATTAGGATGTCCTCCCAAGTTCTTCCAGATGATTATTCTGTTACACGAGGATCAGCGTGACCAAGTCAGAGATGGCGATGCACTCTCTGAG
>NW_009719793.1:0-456 GCF_000703405.1 Apaloderma vittatum
TCAGGACTTAAGACCTATAAATCAGATTATGGCAGACATACACCCAGTCGTAGCGAACACATATATATGCTTTTGATAGCTTTAGAAGAGAGTTATCAGTGGTTTACAGTGCTTGATTTAAAAGATGCTTTCTTTTGTATTCCATTGGAACAAGAAAGTCGTACATTATTTGCTTTTGAGTGGGAAAGCCCACAAACATCTGAATACTACAGATACAGCTGAAGCAATAACTGAAGCAGTGAAAGAAGAGTGTGGAGTAAAAGAGAAGCATCTCTCTGTTGAAGGACTGGGGAAGAGTAGTTATTTAAATATGTGAGACCTGAGCATAACGCAAATGGTATGGAATAAGGGGTGGAGATTGTATTGGGTCAGGCTGAGGTGGAGTCAACCCACAGCAGCTCTCTCAGTGCTGGTTGTTTGGTTTGGTTTTTTTTTTCTCTCTCCTTGGAGTGGTAG
>NW_009719794.1:0-5114 GCF_000703405.1 Apaloderma vittatum
TCCACCTAATTGTCCATCCATCAATCCCATAATCTAATTCTAATCGAATTAGAAATGAATACTCACACCACATCATCAGTGTCCACCAACAGGCGATAGTTTGTGCTCCAGGAGGATGTTTTGTCCGAGATAGTTGACTTCTGGTGGGTACTTTTCCATACCAGCCCCTCTCTGATGGCGAATATCCTGATATCTCCAACGTGCCCGTGTAATTGCCGTGTTTGGGAGTGCTGGTGTTACTCCTTTTGAAGCACAGCCCAAATTCAAGGTGCAGGGAGGTTCAGGACCTAAAGAGTCTGTCAGGAGCCAGGCACATCACGGGGATGCCTTCATGCTCTGGAGGTCTCCATCTTTCACAACCACAGTCCAGGTTAGTTTGCCCTCTGTAGAGAAGGAATCACACCTGCGGGTGCCTTTTCTGGCGTGAAAATGGGAGGGGAATCGCACCACCACAAGTAGTTGCTTTGAAAGTGGTATAGAAGTGTAAAAGTCATCTTCTGATGTCACACAAATAACGTGTGACTTAGAGAAATTGCAGATATTCACACATCGTCAGGCGCAATTCGTAAGTTAAGGAAGTGATTTTGCGAAGAGTTAAGCACAGACTAACTTCAGACTCTTTAGGTGGCGCCTTTTGATCTTAAACTGAACTCTAAAAATAGGTGAAGTTAAATACAAACACACTTTTCAACACACCTGAAGCCAACTGTCCTTCTGTCCTCTATGAACTGCTTGGTGAAGTTAATTTCTTACTGTGAAGCAACTCCCCAGGAGTTGGAACCAACAGAAGCAATTTCAGTACTTGTTTCTTCCTCCAACCTCCAAAAAAGCAAAGCCCTAACAAAGAGGTCAAACATCTCCCAAAGCATAGCAGGCCACCGAAGGTTTCAAAATCTAATGTGTTAGCCTCTATTTTAGGAACCGTTAACGCTCCACAAACACAAACCAGTTCTTGATCAATAAGGGGAACTCCCTCAGGAGACATATACGTGGAGGAAACAATACTCTAGATCTTACAGCCTGTTTTAAAGTAGGAAATATTATGCCCATTTTAAAATGAGCTGTGGGAATAATAGCTTGCTTTAGATTCCGTGCTAAATTTAATTAAAGCGAGGAGCTCCAGATGGGTCCTTCAGACAAATGGCTTATATTAGTTTTTTGGGGCTGGTTTTTTTTTTTGGCTTTTTTTTTAGTATGTAGCTTTTACAGAGTGGAGTGTGCTCCAGGTAAACAGCAGATGGGAACCACCACCTTGCTTCCCATGCTATGGAGTAAGCGTTTACTTCTGGATCAGACTTAAGCATTTGTTCTGCTGAATCCATCACAGCCAAGATCTTCCCTAAAAATCTTTGTGGCAGGGTAGTTACGTGGAAAGAGAATGAATGGGGAAGCAGTCAGTTCCTTAGTTCTTTTTGTAATGGTCTAAGATCAATCCACACGTTAAAAAACGACACATTAGTTCTTCGCAGACCTGCATAAGAGAGTTTGAAACTCTTCAGGATGAGTGATCCCTCCGTCACTGGAAGATAAGCACAGTCTGAAGCAGAAAATATGTGCATTATTAATCTCAGCCAGCAGATGCAGTTGAGAATATGTGACCAAAAGTTAAGCAGGTTGAAGATAGTCAACACCGATCTTTCCTTCACTCCCTCACTGCTGTCACATGGATCTCCTTGAGAAATAATGTTCAATATTATTTAACAGCCTAACATGCCAGAGAAGTAAGAGCGTGTGTATCTGGGAGAAGACAATTTATGGGTGTTTTCCAGCTCAGCGTTTATAATACATTAAAAATTCTTCAATCCTTTAACTGTAACTACTGCTAAGTTCCTCTCCCAGTATTTTATTTTACAGTCACTATAACTCGCTAAATAACCAGCGTGATTCATCTCTACTGTTTGTAGGGGAAACTATTGAAACACTTGCATTTTTAATGCTCTAGGGTGCATTTCGTAATTACATTTGAATCCAAGCTAGACTGTAAATAAGTAATATCTGATAGCCCCCTGTGATGTTAATGAGACAGAGTTGGCTGGAAACTTGCACATTGAGTCGAGGCAATGAGAATGCTTTCTGCAAAGCCTAGAGATGGTTGGTTAAACCACCTTTGAGTTACAAGGCATCTCTGACTCAAAACCTGAGATACGTATCGATTCTTTCTTTGCGTGTAATTGCCACAAAAAGAGACCTTGTTCTGGAAAATGGGCGGTTGCAATGACTTTCTGTTAGCGCGTTCCTGCAGGCATTTTTGGAAATTTTTCAGTGTTGGAGTCGATCTTCTAGAAGCCACCTTGTCCACATCGTCATAACTCCATCCTAAACGTGCGTTTCTGCAGTGCTCCTGGAGAACACACACGTGGTCTGGAGCTGCATGAAGAAGCATACGGGGAAACGGGGGAGCTTCGATTTTCAGTTTCTTTGCTGACTCTTGTGATGGTTTCGGTCAAGTCAGTCCCTCTACGGGCACTGAGGTGGAAGTTGGGTTGCCAGACTCCAGCACTGCTGAATGTGTGGACTGTTGCAGGCACTGGTTGAGCTGATTTTCTGTGAGGCACACAACGTTACGGAGAAGCCAGGAACCTGCCTGTGCATTTCGTAGAATCACAGAACGACAGAATGTTGGGATTGGAAGGGACCTCGAAAGATCATCTAGTCCAGCCCCCCTGCCAGAGCAGGATCCCCTGCAGTAGGTCCCACAGGAACGTGTCCAGGTGGGTTTTGAATGTCTCCAAAGAAGGAGACTCCACACCCTCTCTGGGCAGCCTGGGCCAGGGCTCATAGAATCATAGAATTGTCGGGGTTGGAAGGGACCTTAAAGCCCATCTAGTTCCAACCTCCCTGCCATGGGCGGGGACATCTCCCACTAGATCAGGCTGCCCGGAGCCCCACCCAGCCTGGCCTTAAAAACTCCCAGGGATGGGGCTGCCACCCCCTCTCTGGGCAACCTGTGCCAGGGTCTCACCACCCTCATGGGGAAGAACTTCTTCCTCACGTCCCATCTGAACCGACCCATCTCCAGCTTCAATCCATTCCCTCTAGTCCCGTCACTACTCAACATCCTAACAAGCGCCTCCCCAGCTTTCTTGTAGTGATTTGGACTGGAAGGGACCTTAAAGACCATCTCGTTCCAACCCCCTGCCCTGGGCAGGGACACCTCCCACCAGCCCAGGTTGCTCCGTCCAACGTGGCCTTGGGCACTGCCAGGGAGGAAGATCCTCAGCTTCTCTGAGCAACCTGGGCCAGGGTCTCACATCCTCATGGTACAGAATTTCTTCCTTACATCTAATCTAAATTTCCTCTCCTAAAGTTTGAATCTCTTACCCTTTGTCCCATCCCTACACTCCCTGCCCAAAAGCCCCTCCTCACGTCTCCTGTGTCCCCTTTAAGCTTGGGGAGGCTGCTCTAAAGTCTCTCCTTTTGGAGCCTTCTCCTCTCCAGCCTGAACAGCCCCAACTCTCTCAGCTCGACCTCACAGGGGAGCTGCTCCAGCCCCTGAGCATCCTTGTGGCCTTCTCTGGACCCGCTCAAACAGGTTCATGTCCTCCTCATGTTGGCATCTCCAAGGCTGGACCCAGAACTGCAAGTTACACAACATCGTACCATGTGGAGCAGGAGGAAAGTGCTGCCTCTAATTTCCATTTCATTTAAGAGCTGGGCTACTGGGGGTCAGGGGGATGTGCCCCACACATTTAGAGGCACTAATGGGCTCTTGGAGCTCCTTATGGAGTTGGTGGTCAACACAAAGCCAAGCATGTGGCTGTATGCTATTTTGCAGCATATTAACATTTTATTTTAAGCTAAGAAAATGTCAGTGGGTAAAGGTTGGGTAGCTCGGTGGAGTTATAGGGTTGTTAATATTGCTTTATAATTGGAGCCACAGGAGAAGTGTTACTATACTCATCTTCCAAAAAAATCTGTGTATGCCACCACACCCATCTATAATCTGTATTTCTCGCCAGTGTGCATGCAGTTGTGAAATTACTTATTATTTTAAATATTTGCCCTTCTAAATTCATGCTGTTCACCAAGGATCCTTTTTATTTAAAAAAAGCAATTACTTCTCTGTTTCTTCAGTGCTTCTCTGATTTATTGGCCAGTTCTGTAGAGAAGTAAAAGAAAAATTTTAAGAACAGGTTGAGTGAAATAAGGCTATTTAAGCACCACAAGGAATAGCAGAACAAGAGTTGAAAACATAGCTTGTATTCTTAACTGGGGACACGGTTGTAAAGCAATCAAGGACCATGCTGGTAACCCTGCAACTGGTCAGGAGAAGACCTCCTGCTCCCAAATTAGGAGGGTGGCAACGAAGTCACAGCATGTCACCACTGTCGTTCCTTCTCCTAGTGTAGCAGCTGTCACGTCCCGCCCAAGAGAGGGGGACAAGTGACTTAGTTTTGTAATTCCCCACTGGAGTGGACAACGGTGAGACGAGTCTCAAGGTCCGTACACAAGCATTTATTAATATCTCACAACGCGTAGACCGGACTCACGATCATCGGTTTTAGTTACATGACACATCAGGGCAAATGACGTCCTGTGACTTGATGATAACGAGGAAGAGACTCGATGTACAACAAACTTCTCTCATGCATATTCGGGTCGAGGCTGTGTACAAAGCTGAAGCCAAAGGGTCATGCCAAAGAAGCTTTGGAGCCCCACAAGATGTTAAAAATAAAAAACCCTGTAAACCCTGTAAACAAGGTTTATTATCTCCAGGAGAGAAACCAGGAGGTGCGGTAAGGATCTGACAGGCAGCATCCCTTGTTCTCTGCGTGGGACACAAGTGATGCTGGCCAGACCAACTGGCCACATTTGACTTTTGTGGGTGTGAGAAGGTGAATGGGTATAATCAAATTTTCTCTGAGCTTTTGTTAAAGAGAAGCGCCTTCAGCCTGGAAGAGGCTCCAGGGGGACATTATTGTGGCCTTTAAAAACTTAAAGGGGATCTCTAAGAAAGGTGGGGATGGGCTTTTTTAGCAGGGCCTGCAGCAGTAGGACAAGGCATAATGGTTTTAAACTGAAAGAGGGGACATTTAAAGATCGAAAGAAGATATTTTTAACAGTGAGGGTGGTGAAACACTTTCACAGGTTGCCCAGAGAGGTGGTAGAAGTCC
>NW_009719795.1:0-34238 GCF_000703405.1 Apaloderma vittatum
GGGGCGGTAGGACACAGCGATGGTCGGCCTCACCTGCCCGCTCCGCCTCCCAAATCGCTTCTCTCTCTTGCTGCTTCCTTTGCTTTCTCCCCTCCTGTGCCCCTACTTTCTGCGTCTCTTCCTTTCTGGTGTTTGGTCCATCCTTGCATTGTTCGGTTCATCCTCCTGTCCCGTTTGGTATCATTATCATACATGATTAGTCCTGGAGCCTAATGAAGGGGCCCAGACATAACTCTAGGGTATGTCTGAGCCATTTGGTGTTTCTGAGCTCACAGATCTGCAGAGGAAGTTTATTTTTAAGCTTCCTGGGAAGATAAATTTGAACCTTGGATTGTTTAGGGTACAAGTAATAGAATTGAAATCCCTCGGGGGAGGGTGGGAGGGGGAGCAATGCCCTCTGGGATTTGAAGCATCCCAGGGATAATTATCTAGTGCTGAGTAAGTCTCGTTAGTCTTGAAATAGCTTTTAGTGGATCATGTTTTTCTTCGTGTTGGCTAATGTGGAAGCTTGAAACAGTATATTAACATTTAGCCTTCACTGTCAAAGCACTGTCAACATATTCTTAATACTGTAGTTGTTATCCAGCCCCACTCTGCGAGAGCTGGGCGTGGACATGCAAAATGACTACACGAAATAACAACCCCAGAAAATAAAAAGGGCGTTTTTTTGAGGCTACTCTTTAAGGTCCCTCTCTTTCAGAGATGGGAGGGTGCTGCAAGGTCTTATGTATCAGAGCAAGGCAGGGTTAGAGCATCCTCAGGACAGCTCCAGCTGCTGCTGTTTGGTGGCGCTTTGCCAGGGATCTGAGCTCCAGCTCGGCAAAGGAGCAGCAGGGCAAGTGACACGCTGTGTCACTGGCCCAGGCAAAGTGACATGTCCATGGAGTGACTCAGCTGCATCCTTACTAACTGTCTGCTGATGTGATGCAGACCATTAGTCACTAATTGGTGTGGTTACCCTTTTCTGTAGGCTGCTGGAAAGGCCAAGGATCACAGAGGAGTGAAGCAGCTGAGTCAGTCTTCCACCTCCTTTGCCTTCAGGTCCACCAGGCTCTTGGTGGTGCTTGGAGAGCCGCTTCCATGTGCCCTGCCAGGCAGGCCCAGGCTGTATCAGCTTTACCTTATCTCTGGCTCTTTGGCTATACGCCTGTCACAGCTGTATGGCGGGACTGGGGTCTGCAGCTGGGGCCTTCTGGTATGTGGCAATGCACCCTCCCAAGGAAAGACCTTTAGGGGCAGCAGGAGAGGGACTCTGCCTTTTGGGCTGAGTGTGAGAAGCTTGCTTTGCCTGTGCCACACATGCTCCATTTGTCAGTTCTGTGAAAGTGCTTTAAGCAATCTGGGGCTTTACTGAGGATAGGAATTTCGTAAAGCTTTCCACCCCCACTCCCCCAGCTCATGTGCTTCCCATCTTTGGCTCTATCTCCTCATCCAGTGCCTGATCTGTGGGTACTGGAGGGTTAGGTACTGACGCTTAGGTAGCACCGCACCTGGAATCTCAGCTGATGGCTTGTGAATCTGCTTCTTTGCCGACACCCTAAACTAATTTTCAAGACGGGTCTGTGATGCCACATACAAAACCTGGATCCTCCCAGACACAGCTTGGTTTGGATACTGCCCATCTGCTCCCTGGTCTGTAAAGTCTGCCTGAAATCTCCAACTGCATCCTCTTTCAAAGAAGATATCAAAGGCTTTTGCCAAAGGTTACAGACTCCTTTTGTGGTCACAGTGTTGGCAGCACTTTGGTTGCACTGGAGATGGAGGTGTGGGTGCTCATCCCTCATGCCTTGCTCAGCTGCAGCGAACTCTACATTTATTTGTTTGGTTCTCTTCATACCTGGAGTGGCCTTAGGAAGCCTTGTAGGTGTTCCCCCATGCAGGCAGCCCTGCCCATCTCCTGTGACATTGCTGAAATGTCGGTCTCTGCGTCTTGCCAAGGAGGTTGGACGTAGTGGGGCACGTGTGCTGGGTACTTTCCTCTGTGTTCACTTCTCATTTGAGCTTTACGCCAAGCAAGCTATTATTGCAAAACTAAAAAAAATTATCAGAGTAGTAGTGACATTCCTAGCAGCATCTATTGTTTCCTCTTTTTAAAAATCCACTCTGAATGTGCTTCAGCCAAACTGTTACCCCGCTCCCCACTACAACTTTAGAAAACGAACTCTTTCTGTCTTTAAGGCAAATGCTGCTACTTTTTATTTTATAATTATTTTAATTTCCTGCTCTGTCCTGCCCTCATGTGTGCCCCAGCCCCTATGTGGGTGCTCAGCGCCTGCCTGGAGGGGCTTGTGGGGGATTTTTGGATATTACCCTGACAGAAACGAATGGTGTGATCCCCTTGGGCAATGTGACAAAGTCCACGCTGCCCTGTGGAGCCAATGTAGTTAAACCCAAAACAAATGTTTGGGGAAATATAAGAAACAGTGTCTTGGGCTTGTGGAGCGCTGCTTGGAAAAATGAAAACCAGCATTTCTAATTCGTGGGCAGGCAGGTGAGATGGCACAAAAGCTGAAACATAGCTGAGGTGTCACAGCAGGTGACGCTGGGCTACGTGGATGCCCTGTCTTGGAATGGGAAGGGCTCTTCCTCTTATCTGAGGAGCCATGCACGTGCCAGGAGACCTTTGATCTGAATATTTGGAGGAATAAAGTTCAGTAGGAATAAAAAGGCATTTCCCCACTGCCGCAGTTACCATCGTGTTGTGCTCTCTGTCTCTCCTGCAGTTGCTTAAATGAGTATGGAAGATTATGATTTCCTCTTCAAAATTGTTTTAATTGGCAACGCCGGTGTGGGCAAGACCTGCTTAGTCCGTCGCTTCACTCAGGTAAGGTTGAATGCTCCTTGGTTGTGGGACCTCGGGGTGGGGATAGCACTGGGATGGGAGCGTGGAACTTGTAGCTCTGCCAGCATCATGGCTCGAAAGCGTTTTGTTGTCCACACTCTTGGTGCATGCATCACTTGTAGCAACGCACTGGCACAGCATCACAACTGTCTCAAGTGCTCTCCTTAGCCGTGTTTGAGGATCTTGCAATGGGAAGTGTCCTCTGAAAGCTGCTGGGATGGCAACTCCTGATTTAGAGGTGCTCTGGACCAGTTAAAAGGACCATCACATCTATTGGTGGGCTACAAAGCGCCTTCTTGTGTCTTGCTGCAGAAAGCTCCCCCTGTTACTTGTCATTAGTAGATAATTAAATAATCTGTTAAAACACTAGAAATTTTGTGGTGGAATAACATGGGAAGGACTGTGCTTCTATGATCCAGAGCAAGAGAAGGTTTTGCCTGATACACTGTAAAACATAAGTTGTGGGGTTTCTGTTGCACTCTTCAGTAGGAATTGTCAGCGATCTCCCCCCTCACTGTTAATCTTAGTTTTAAAGCTGTGGTTTTAAAGCCCATGGCAATAAAGCTAGTTAACCACAAAAATCTCCAGCTGGTTCTGCTGCTTGTGCTTTGGCACTTCAGCTGCTGTAGGGGATGGATGTGCCCCAAATACAACATGATTCTGTAGACCTAGACACCAGAAATCCAAAAACTCGGTTTATTTTTTTTGTTCGTTTGTTTACTCTGGCTCCTTTCTGATAGTGCTGCAGTCAAATACCACCAGCATCACACCGGCCTTTGTAATTGCTGTGGTAGGGGCTGGCTCTGTGCTTCACTCCCAAAGTGCTGTGCAGGGATGTGACCCTGGGGTTGGGAGCTGCCAGAAATGCTTTTCCATGCCGTGGTATGTGGTGGAGAGGGAAGGCGTAAGGTTTCAGGAGCAAAGGCATCTTGTCCCACGTGGGTCCTCACACCTCTTTCAAGCCATAGGGAAGTAGAATGGAGGCTCCTCATTTATCCTTCCTGTTCTGCACAGAAACAGAAGGGCTTTTCCCCTCTTTTTTTATGCATTCTCTTTCTTGTTTTCCTACCTCTGAAGTCAATGGGGACATGTAGGCAGGGAAAACACTGTGGGATTGAATTATAATAATCTTTGTGCTGGGGAAATGTCTTGTTTTCCTCTCTAAGTGTGATGGAAATAAGTGTCTGGGGAACAGGATAAGAAAGAAATAGTTTTGAGGATGGAAAAAGGTGAGGACTGACACCCAGAGAGTTTTGTCGTGCTACAGAAATTTGCTTAATGAAACTCTTTGTTTTCTTTCAGGGACTTTTCCCACCGGGTCAAGGAGCCACAATTGGAGTTGACTTTATGATCAAAACTGTGGAAATAAATGGTGAAAAAGTAAAGGTAGGAGCCTGGTGGTTTTAAGTATAAACTTGTGTGGCAGAACCATAGCTGAGGTTTGTTGCTGCTGAAAGGAATGTGGAGAAGTGCAGAGATCAAGCAATGCTGGATCCAGCAATCTTTGCTCCCCTCTCCACAATTACCATCAAAATCATAGCAGGGAACCTACTCTAAGGGAGAGGATGGAAAAGGGAGATCTTGCAAAACTCTGTCCTTGCTTAGGAGGCCCTAAGGTTGTATCTGGCTGGGGTTGAGGAGCCACAAAGAAGCTCTTCAGTGCAACCTCTGCTTACAGCATTTCCGGTAAGAAGAAATCTCTTGTGTTTCTGCTGCAATGTTCCTTGATGATGGTCGTCTTTTGTGAGCTTCCAAGATGGCCACTGGGTAGAACAGACTTCTGGACACTCCTCTTGCACTTCTCCCAAGGTGGGACAAGCAGAGCTGGTCACGATACAAGTGCTTTCATCAAGAGGTTGAATTGAGAAGGGTAGTGTCCTCCATAGTGTTAACTCTTTCACCTCCCAAATAAGGTGGTTGTCACCAGACTGCTGCTGGGAAACTGTCCTTGGCCTGTGCTGACTCCCAAACTGAGCCTGAGCATCACTTGGCAGAGAGCCACTTTGCCTGGGGCAAAACACACCGGGGACCCATCGCATGCTTCAACAGGGTCTGTGGTTGGGTTCCAGCAGCCAGAGGTGTTGGCTGGTGCTACTTTGTTCATTAGTCTGGATTTTGCTAGAGCTACTGTGGTGTCCAAGAGTAAGAAGAGCGTGATTATCTGAGCCTCTAACGTTAAGGTGTCTGGAGTCCCTGAGCTGCTCCTGCGGTTACTCTGCCTGCCCTAATTTTGGGGGGAATGAAGTGAAAACCAGCATTTTTTCCCCTTGCTCCCATCAAATCTAGTCATGAGCAAATGGGAGACTCACAGTAGCTGGATGTGACATCAAGACCCGTTTTTAAGCTTGTGTAAATGATAGGATGGAAACAGCAGACTTGTGCAGATTTTTAGCCCTCTTTTTCCTGTGTGGTTTTGGGTTTGGTTTTTTTTTTTAACCTGTATTTCAGCACAGAGAATTTTTAAGCAGAAAAGCAGGTGGTGTGTTCCTAAGTTTAGGTCAGATTTTAAAGGCCATGATCATGTCAGCAGGCTGCCACCCTGCTGTGCGAGGACCTGTACAAACCTATGGTCCTTGACCAGAAGACCTTCCAGCCTGAGCAGATGAAGGACAAGAGATGTAAATATCTAAAAACCAAGTTGATATTCGGCACATTGCTGTGCAAGTGGGACGGAGCAGTGGGCAGTAAAGCAGTGAGGATCACGTGTAGGCCCTGTAGTGTTGGCGCTTGGCTCAGTGTGTGTGATGCTCATTAGCAGGCATCTTGTGTAGCGGGGTCAGCCAGGACATGGATGCTGCTTGTCCAGGCTCCTTAGACAGCAGAGATGCTACTTTCAGTGAAAACCATCTTTAGTGGAGCAGCTCAGAGGATCTAAGCTGGGTAAATGCTTAAGAATTGCACTGAAGGTAGAATTTGATTTTTCCCTTATATACTTGGCTTAAACAAGTTGTCTCGATATTGTCCTGGTCAATGGAGGAAGAAGAGAGATCTTGAGGAAGATGAATCCTATCCGCTTCACACACCTCTCCTTTCCAAGCATCTGGTTCCCTGTCAAGTACAGATGGAGCCTTAAGAATGTCACTTGTATCTGAGGTCTCTGTTTTGGACAGGTGAACTCACCCTAAAGGATTTATCTGCGTTTGACTTGTGCTTCCATGACATAATCCTGTTTTAAGACTAACTTGGACTGAGGATGCAAACTCCTTAAGAGAACTTTGGGAACAGTTGTACCAACATGGGCTATCTCAAGGGCAGGGACAGTTCAGGGAAGCTCTATAAGCTAAATCAAAACTCTGCCAGTCACCTCAGCTGGCTTGTGTTTCACAAAGCCTTAGGGAGTAGTAGCCGGTATAGTGGCTATATTTCACATAGCAAATAATGAGTTGTTAAATAAAGTCCCTTTCCTGACCCCACCAGTAGAGTAAAGTGGAGGCGTTGGAGCTCCCCTACAATGTACAACTTGGGAGGAAGCTTAGTATCAAACTTCTGGGCATTTGCATGAGCCTTCTGGAGTCTGAAAGGCAAATGGATTTATTTCAGGGAATGATCTTGTAGCTGAAACTTTTTTTGAGTAAGCAGTGCTAGTGAGAATAAACGTTTAGTGAGTGAGAAGAGCAGGAAGCACAGAGCAATAAAAATGACATCTCGGTCAAATGAGGTTTCTGCCTGTTAGCTCATTTAACGGTGCCCGAGCCGTGACTCCACTTCTGTGCTGAGCAGCCTCTCCTGTGCATCTGCTGGCATCGAGGATGAGAAAGCAGAGCTGGTTACCAAAAAGGTTTTCAGACTTGAAAAATAAATTATAGATTTCTGGGGAAAAAAAGCTTTCCAGCTTTCAAAATTGCATTTGAAAGTCAGTGGAGAGGAATTTGCTCACCGTGAAAGCTGTGTGCAAGCCATTTTAGATATGTAGTGGCTACTAAAGCTTGCTGACAGATGAGGTGAGACAGCACTGTATAGTTGAAGGGCTTTTTCATCTGCTTGGCCTTTCCTAATTAAACCAAAAATATGTATGACACCTGTTTCTAAGAGGCTATACAAATCTGAGCCAAGGAGATTATCTAGCTGGTCAAAGCTCAGCATCCTCAGAGGGCTATGCTTGTATGGACCTGTGGTCTTACTGCGCTTGGTGGAAACGTTCATATGCCTAAAGCTAAATGTGTAAAAGTTAAAATAAAACTAAGTGTGCTCTAGGTGATCTTGCTTTAGTGGAAGTTGGACTAGATGATCTCTAGAGGTCCCTTCCCAGTCTGACCATTCTGCGATTCTGTATGTGCGAATGTTGGAAGAGTGGGAAGCATCAGCTGACTTCAAGAAAATAAACATCTGGGTTTTCTGCAGGCTGAGTCAGGCACACAGAATCACACTGTCCTTTGGTTCCTCTGAAAAAAAAATTATAGAAGTATGATGGTTGCTGTAGAATATTTGGCAGAAATAATCAGTGGGGTGAAGTGCAAGATGTGTCTTTTGTGTGCAGGAAGAGTTTATCAGTGGCTGTAAGTTTGGAGGCTCTTCCCTGTCCTCTGCACCTCACACACAGGCAGACTCATGACTGTAGCCGGTCAGAAAATAGCTGAGCAACAATAAAATTATCTGTATTTTTCCATCTGCTGGAGTTTGGAGGGTAGTTTGTTCTAGTGGGGACTCATTTGTTATCTGAATTTCATGTGCAAATAATTTCACTTACGGTTTTGTATGTCACTTAACTACAGGTACCAGGTTCAGCTGTTTAAATACAACCTTTCACAGAAAGAGCAGTCAGACATTGGAAAAGGCTGCCCAGGGAGGTGGCTGAGTCTCCATCCCTGGATATGTTTAAAGGTCGTTTGAATATGGTGTTGGGGGAGATGGTTTAGGGGTGAGCTTTGTAGAGTAGGGTTAATGGTTGGACTCGATCCCAAGGGTCTTTTCTGTCCTGAATGATTTTCTGATTCTGTAATTCTATGAACTATGCCAAGAGGTTAAGCACAAAGTTGCCCAGGAGGTGTGAAACAACCACAAATAATTTTCTCTGAAAAAGATGGACTTTTTCAAAATCATACCCCGTGTCTGAAAGCTGCTATTGGGAGCTCTTGTTTCAAACTAACACATATGTGAGTAGCTGGCATAGTTCAACTTTGGAACTGGGCAAGAATAAGGTTTTCTTTGTTATAGGCTGCTGAATATATGGAAAAATCTCCAATACTTTACCTTTTCCTTCCCAAAGTACACAGGATTCTGGCTGGAAGTCACCCTTTCACATATTTAATTTCAGGAAGGGATGCTTTAAAAAAAATAAAAGCTGGAGCAAAGAAATACTCCTTTATACTGAAATGTTTTAATTTTGGATGTTTGTTTCTTTGCCTTTTTGAAGAGTTGGGGTTTCGTTGACCCACCAAAGACTATCAAATTATATAAAATGTATGAATTTAGTTTGTGTTGGGAAATGTATGTTGTCTTCCTGGACCCGGAGGGTTTGGCAAACACTCGTGACCTTTTTGCTATAGCTAAGGATGTGTTAACCAGAACAGAATTGGTTCTGTTTAGCTCAAACCAGGACAGTGTGTTGGGAAGGCAGGCAACTGGGTGAGATGGCTGAAGAGAGGAAATGTGTTACGAGTCCTTAGATCAGCCTTCAGCTGAGCTGCTTGTTTGATCCCGTGGTTTTCACCCGTCAGCGCAGCATTGCAGGATAACCAGAACTAGCTTTGGGAGCCAGAGGAAAGGCTTTCTTCTTTCTTCTTGGGTGGGTGCTGCTGTTGGTTGGACTTCAGGGGCAGGAGAAGCGACTTTCTCCCTCCAGCGCCTACGCTGTAACTGCAGGCCAGCAGCTCTGTCCGCAGCAGAGGGAGAGCTGGAGTCGCGTGGAAGCCTGCAGACCTGTGGCTTCCAGAGGCTGTTGGCTGCGGTGCCAGCTGACTTTGTGCCTTGCATTTCAATCCACAAGTCCAGGAATGGAAACAAAAAAATGCTGGGGGAAGGGAAGCCAAAGGAGAGAAGAGCTAAGTGCTTTCCCAGAATTGGTTTTACTCTGAAAGTGGGTTGGTTTGAGTTTTTTTTTTTTTGATCAAAACAGTGCTGCTATGGAATTAAAACAGCAATTTTTTTTTTTCTTCTCTTTTACCCCACCCTTCCTTGTTATGCCAAAAGCTGCAGATCTGGGACACAGCGGGACAAGAGCGATTCCGATCCATCACGCAGAGTTACTATCGCAGCGCTAACGCGTTGATCTTGACCTATGACATCACCTGCGAAGAATCCTTCCGGTGCCTCCCCGAGTGGCTGCGAGAGATCGAGCAGTATGCCAGCAACAAGGTCATCACCGTGCTAGTGGGTAAGTGACGGCTGCCCCGAGCGGGCTGGTGTGATGAAGGGGTGAGCTTGGCGTGTCGGGAGGTTGGTGCAGATGAAGGTGTTTGCAGGAGGAAAACGTGCTGTTTGTGAGAACTGGGTGGTGCTGGATGCTCAAACTGGTGTGGCCGAACTTACTGCTGGACAGAGTTTTAACCATCTGTGGTGCAGGACCCAGTACTTGGACTGCTCCTTCTGCAAATAACCTCAAGATGCTGGTAGGGATATTCAGGACACCACAGGCACTTCTCAAAGTGTGATCCTGTCTCAGGTCCAAGGCTTTTTCTTGCAGAGGTGAATACTTATTGGGGTTGTTCAGTCTGGAAAAGGCTCCAGGGAGACCTTAAAGGGGGCTACAGGAAAGATGGGGAGGGGCTGTTTATCAAGGAGTGTAGGGATAGGACAAGGGGTAATGGTTTCAAAGTCAAAGAGGGTAAATTTCGATTAGATAGTAGGAAGAAATTCTTTTCTGTGGGGGTGGTGAGGCACTGGCACAGGTTGCCCAGAGAAGCTATGGATGTCCCGTCCCTGGGAGTGTCCAAGGCCAGGCTGGACAAGGATTTGAGCAACCTGGTCTAGTGGGAGGTGTCCCTTCCTGTGGCAGGGGTGGGCATCTAGATGATCTCTAAGGTCCCTTCCAACCCAAACCGTTCTGTAATTCTGCTTCCCACCAGTTGGTCCCGTATGGGACTAAATTGTTGACGGTGCAGCTACCAACTGAGCTAGGGATAGAGCAGTTTCCCTTGTGTGTCCCAGCTTGGATCTCTACAAATATACAAGGATCTGTTCAAATTGGGGGTTCCTTTGGGTTGCTGTACCCCACAGCTGTGGAACAACCAGAGTATTGAGGGAATCAAGATCTGGGAATCAAGATCTGGGAACCAGATCAGAATGCGACGGTTGTGTGGATCATAATATTCATAGGTGGGATAGAGCTGGAAAACTGGGTGCTTTTGCATGGATTTTAGGGAAACTGAAAATAAATAACTGAATGTTATGTTAATCTGTAGTGCTTCAACTCAAGGTAAAGCAGACCTCACGCCATCTGTCTGCTGCAAGCAAGGTGAAGGTTATTTTGCCTACCCGTGCTTCTCCATGCTTTGCTTTCAGCGTCTGTTAGTCAGGATTTAGCTTCTAAGGGCCCAGGAATATATATGAGGAGCAATGGAAAAATAACTTGGTGAAAACCAGGCTATCACCTTTAATATCTTGTTGTTCAAAGGAGAAAATCTACAGGATTGTAAAATATGTTTAAGATGGCTTTAAAACAAAATCTTTTGAACTTTACATGCCCCAGTGGTATTGCAAGTGAGCCTGGGGATTTGCAGAGCTGCCACACAAGAAGCTTGTTATACTCCAAGAGAAGCACAGAGCACACATACAAATGGTGCAGAAATAATTAATATACAAATGTATATTTTTTTTTAGGGAACATTAAGTTCATTATCAACATCTACGGCACAAAATATAAATGATAACAGTCGTAATGTTCACTCTGAAGATTGTGACCCCCATAAACTGCTTGTGTTGGGTGATAATTTGTTTAGAAAAGTAACTTCATTGTGTACAACAGGTCCAGGAAACTGCTTTATCAGGAAGGAAAGGAGATCTCTGGTGAGACTTGGCTTGCCAGTGGAAGTGCAGTCTTTTCCTCCCACTAGTTCTCACAAAACTGCTGATAGAAGTGAGGCCAGGAGATGTTTCCTCCTGAACATCCCAGGTCCCTGGACACAGCACCCTGTTATTGCAAGTGCTCGTCTGTTATCTTCCTTGTGTGATTAATTTATGGCAAAACATCATGTTTGAAGTGAAGTGCCTGGTAATAGGATATAAACATGCCAGATGCTCGCTTGAGGCTTTAATCAAGTCTCTGCTAAACTGAGCTCTGCAAAGGAAGGGGCTGGTTTCTCGCCCCACCTCGCTCTGCGAGTGGCCCCCAAGCCCGTCCCTCTTTCAGCCTCAACAGCCTCCTCAACAGTGGGAATATTGAAATAGGAAAGCTGCCTTCCATGCCAGCCTTCTTTTAAAGCTTGTAATGACATGAGAAATGTCACGTTTAGTGTCTCCTGTGCTATAATTGACGCTTTAAGTGCTCCTTAGAGCAACAGGAGAATTTTCAATAGATGTTAAAATGGAAATCCTTTAACGTCAGTTGATGGCAGCAAACAGATGCACTGGTGCTAAATTAAAGCTGACTCGGGTGTTCACAGGGCATATTCCATTAAATGAGCTGATATTAAATGTACTTGATCAGGTGTATGGGGAATCCATTAACTGGAGGAGAGAGCAAGCACTAGGACTTTCACATCAAAACCACTGTCCATCCATCCATACAACACCAAACTCCTCTTTACCCTTCATCAACCTCTGTGTCTCCTGTTTTGGAAGTCAAATTAATTCCTTTTCCAAAATATTTTCTCCATGCAGGTAACAAGATTGATTTAGCTGACAGGAGGGAAGTCTCCCAGCAAAGAGCTGCAGAGTTTTCTGAAGCACAGGACATGTACTACCTGGAAACCTCGGCGAAAGAGTCGGATAATGTGGAAAAACTCTTCCTGGACTTGGCCTGCCGGTTGATCAGCGAGGCACGACAGAACACCCTTGTGAACAATGTCTCATCCCCCTTACCAGGAGAGGGGAAAAGTATCAGCTACTTGACTTGCTGTAATTTTAATTAAAGAGCTGGCATGTGATTTCCCTTCCACCATGGGCCGAGAGGATTCTTTTTTCTTTTTTTCTGGGATTTATCTACTTGAAAGGAATTCCTGCCACTTCAGCCCATCTGAGTTAACCTGAGTCAGGTTGCAGACCTGGAAGCATGGCAGGCTGATGGCTGCATGGCAACGTAGCAGAATAAAACATGGTTTAAATCTCATTTTTCTTGCAATCTCCGGAGCAAGTTAGGAAGAGTTGCGCAAGTGCTTCATGTAACGCAGAACAGGAGCTATTGTGTTCCCTTCTATGGGAGACTTGAGCAGCCTGTCTTAAAGAAGATATTGAAGAGATCAAAATCTCTCTTATAGAATGACGTGCTTGGTCCTTTTCAAAATTAAAAAAAAAAAAAAGTACAACAATGAACACTGACCCTGGACTACACTGGCAATCTTCCTGGCTGACAGCGAGTGAACTCTTAGGACATGTACATAGCGTCTGCCCGCGCATCCTCATGGAGGACTCTGGTGTTTGAAATAGTGTTATGTCTCTCATCTACAAGCACTTTCATGGACATAAAATTAAAAAGAAAAAAAAAGAAGAGGTTACATATATCAACATCTTCAAGAAGACATGGATACAGCTCAGTTGCTCCCTTTGGTGCTAGCAGTTCAGCAAATATTCTGTAGACCAAACGTAGTCATACTACATTACTGTCCTCTGAATGTGTAACTTAGACTGGTTAGGAAAAAAACAAACCAACCACTAATAAGCACTGTTCATAAAAATAAAAAAAAAAATCTTGTTACCTCTTTTTCTAGGCCCGAAAATAGTGGGAAAGGACTGTGCTTCTTTGATATCCAACACAGCATGAAAAGAAATTCAGACATTTAAAAAAAAATAAATTAAAAAAAAGAAAATTAAGTGTTCCTCCTCTAATTAGTAATGTGGAAAATTAGCTGTGGGAAAGATTATTGGTGGAATTGGAAAAATGCACACTGGATGTGACCGAAAATCTTGTGCGTGCACAAATGGTGTGTAAGGGTTCAAAGAGAGCACAGTTTGAAGTGGCAGTCTGCAATATGTCTGGCTTAAACGTAAAGCTTGTAGATATGGTTCTTGTTGAAAGACAGGCAGAAAATTTTGTAGGTGTGTCTTTTTTTTTAATGCTAAGTGGAAATAGTGACGGGTTGCAAGTGGTATCATTCCGTGTCTGACCCATCCAAGCGCTCGCCGTGTGAAACTGTTCTCCAAGACGCTCTTGAAGGTGTCTTCTTGGCATCCGGTCTCTCTGCTAGAGTAGCTTTCAGGTTCAGGGTTGTAGAGCCAGTTAATTTACCCGGTGCTTTGTACTCTTAATCCCAGGCTTGAGTTTAAGCATTTTTTTCTACTGAACCCCTGAAGTGGAAGCACTATGGAGTTTGCAATGTTATTACACCTCTGGTGCCATATGCGAGTAATGCATTGCATATGTAAAGTGAAAATGGAAGATAGTGAGATGCACATATGAAAACTGGTATTTAGAAGTTTGAGTTCAGTTTACCTAATCTGGATAAATCTCTCCTGGCAATTATGTGGCTTTTAGACTTAATCAATTTAATATTATTTGTCTCTCCCTGAAGATTATAACAGAGCTTTTGTGTTGACATAAGCAGCTGCCACTAAGTACTTCCTGAAAAGAATAATAATTTAAAAAAAAAAAAAAGGCATTTTAAAATTCTTTTTTGCATTTTTCTGGAAAGACATCTTTGGGCTTTGTCATGTTGTGCCTTTGATCTGTAATGGGGAACTGACTCTATGTCATAGGGGGGATCAGTGTGTCATATGTCCATTTTTAAGCTTTTCTTGCTATTTTTAGGTCACTCTTTACTTTCATGACTAGCAGTAAAAAGGGAGATGTAGAAGTTGTGGTACAAAGCTTGTTTGTTGTTTCGGTAACATTTAGCGAAGAGACTTTGTAAGTGTGAGGTGTTGGGGGATGTCATCTGCTGCAATGACCTGGTCCTCTTCAGTCTCTACTCATGGTGTAACCCAGAGGATTTAGAAACGTGCAGGACTTGGTGGCTTCTGCTGTGTGGTACAGCCTGTGCTGAAGAGCAATGTCTTTCTTGAGCACTCCCCAAACTGCCAAATTCAGCCTCATTTGACGTTGTGAAGACCACCCTGGGACAAATGCTGGGACAGCTTTTGAGGTAGTGGTTTAGAGCAAGGCTCAGGTTGTTACATGTAGGGTAACACTCAAGTTAAAAATCAATACTGTGTATATTTAATTTGTAAAAGCTCTTTACTTTCCAGATGCTGGACTTGTCAGAGTGTGATTGATAACAAATAGGGCTGTTTAAGTTAGAGTTACTCAAGGAGAAAGGAGACTGCCCACTAAAACACCCGTGGGTTTCTCAGGCTCATTTCCAAAAGCTTTGCAGCTGGGCAGCTACTTTTCATTCCTGCCGAGTACCACTAGAAATGCATTTTAAAGTGCTTCTTGCATCACTTCTGGAGGTTGAACTCTAATGGATTATCATGACTGACGAGCTGAACTAGTCAAATAGCAGAAATTAACTGTATTTTCTTGGATATTCACTTTGAGGTTTCTAGAAGGCAAAGTCTCTTTTTCCTGTGCTTTCCTAACCTGTCGGTGATTATTTTGGAGGCTACTTGCCTACACGCAACCTCAGAGCATTGGTTCTTTTTATGGCTAGCGTATCTTTTTCATGTAAGGGTTCAGTCTCCAGCGATGTGCTTTTGTGACGGGGTGGAGTGCTGCAGTTGGGCTGTGTTGCAGTGAAGTACCCGACTTCTCCAGGGATAAATCTGAACTGATCCCTTTCGGGGTTTATTCTGGGTAGACTTAAAAAGTTGAAAGGAAACAGTGGTGGAATGTGCAACATTTTATAAGGTCATGAGCCAAAGCTGTAGTTCGAAACTCACCTTTTTCTGCAGTTAACCAACACACTACCTGTTGAACAACCTGTTTTATTGTAGCAACTCCTTTGCAGAAGTTATTTTTCTACACCGTTGAATATCCTTCTAGTGCGTACAACGCACCTCTCCTTGTAGCACTGAGGGCTTCTCTTCTACAGTCTGGTCCACTGCTGAAAGCTTCCCAAATAGAACAGGAGCTTTATCAACTGCAAATGATGACGTAGTGCTGTGGCATAGTGAGCAAAGCCTTGAAAAATAAAAGGAGATTAAAAAAATCCAAATCCCAATTATCTGACAATCAACTCTCCAACTATGGCCCATACCTTGCTAGAGGAGTAGATTTTTCAGTAAAAGCCTTGTGATAATGACTGGGTCAAGTGTCCCAAAGCCATGCAGAATTGATGCAACGGTGCCAAATTTGATTGAAAACGTTCTCTACTATCAAGAGAGCAAAGCATTGCTTTTAGTGTAGTTGCTAGGTTTTGATGTGTTTTCAGGGTGATATATTCACAACCATGGAGTAATCTTGTTTCTAGGTGAATTTGAGTTTTTATACTAGCGCCGTAATGAGACCTTTTTCTTGACATTTTTAGCACAATGAGTAGTTCCAAGCAGAAGCCACTATTGGATGGTCAACAGATGTTTGCTTCACCTAGCAAATCTCAGAGACTAGTGAAACCAGCTCCTGAAAACTGGATGGTCTAAACTCTTTTTCCAGTTCAATCACTGATTCAGTCAGGCTGATCTTGGGTAAACCACCAAATGTTCTGTGCTTCAGATTCCTGCATGGGAATTACTCATTGGTGTTTTAAGTTGGGTATTTACGCTGCCAGTTTTCTAGGGCGGGCCATGACTCCCTTCCATTCTTATTTATGTTCCCCATGAGGGAAGTGCTGAAGAGTGGGGGGAGGGGAAAAAAAGCCCTTCAGGTCAAAGAATTATGATGGAAAAAGTAAAATTATGAGCCCTGTAAAGAAGGGGATGCTGGGTGCCTCTTCCTACCTCTAACACTGAAGTCCTGATTTAATATACAGGTAAGTTGTTCGAGCGTGCAGTCAGAGATGTGTTTGTGCTGAATGCTAAATGGCTTTATGATTATTATTTAATGAAAACCACACATGACAAATTGTCAGGCAAGATACTTTGTTCTTTGCTGTAGAATACATGAAACAGCCCTTAAAATCTGTCAGCCTGCTGGTGCTGTTTGTCTTTTTTGGAAACAGCTTTATCGGTAACAGTTGGCTCCTGCTAGTCTAGGTTTAGCAGTTAATGGCTATTGAATTCCTTCAGCATCAGTAATAACAGCAGCAAACTGAGGTTGACACAGGAGACAGTGATTTGAAAAGAGGGAAAGTCGAAATTAGCGATGCAGAAGCATGGGGGGTGCGCTCACATGGGACAACAGGGTTTCCTGAGCTTTTGCTGACAAGGGATGCAATTAGGGATTGTCAAACCCACTGGGTTTTGCCTTGTTTGTTATCCCTAAGGACTGCTGTTTGTTCAGCTGCTTTTCCGCTTGTCTTTTCAGTATGAAGAACTGCCCATAAATCAGGCTGAGATATTGAGTTGGCATGAGTTCTGTAGCCAGAGACTGAATTCAATTGGAAAAGAGGTGAAATTTTCCAGCTGTTAGAATAGGCTGAGCAAACACACGGGATATGCTGCCCTTTGGGGACCTGTGGTGCCATCGTGGTCTGATTATGGCCTGAGACACTGTCACAGAAACGCTCTCCTGGCTGTGGGGCAGACTTGTGTTCCCCACAGAAGCCCTTTGTGCAAAGGGAAAGATGACTGTGTGGAGCAGAGGGTGCAAAATAAAGAGGTGGTTCTACTCACTCAGGATTTTCTCAATCCCATCCTCTTAAAAGTGCTTCTATGGCTTAGCTTTTGATTGCTCTGGACTTTAATAAGGGATGCTTTGAATTTGTGTCTCATCTGAAATTCTTGTGCATTCTTTTGCTTTCAGTATCAAAGTACCCGATATTGTTGTACGAGCTGTTCCTACCAACAAAGGCTTTTTTGAGATAATTCTGTTAGAAAAGATGTGTTTCTACAGGACACTTTGTGAACTCCTAGCGAGCAAGTATGGAAACTCTCTGAATTGTTGATGTACATAAGGGCTCACCAGAAAACCCACTGGAGCCAAAGGAGATACTTTAACTCCAATAGTGAAAGCCTTGTGAAAGTTGTTACATGAAAATGTTTTCTTCCTCAGTTTATAATCTTTATGTGCTTATCTGAACAAATTTGACTCTTGACATCACCCTTTTTCTGTGCATCAAGTCTGTTCTCTTGGTGCTGTGGGTAGTAATTGTTCTGGTTACTGTTCACAAGCAGGGAAGGATCGTTTTGCAGGACAGTCTTTTTTGTCTTCTGGTGCTGAGCAGTGGAGAAATACTAGCTTGATTTGCTAGGAATGCATCCACTCAAGCCTCAGTTAAATCTGCCATAAAGGTTACAGGTCTCACATCTGCCTCACGTTAGGATTTATCTTGGCTAGGAAAACAAGACAACAGGGTAATCACACTGACTGTGATGCGAGGCTCCCCAGGTAGCCTGCTGCATTGCTCTGACTTACCTCGCTAATCACCACCTCGTTAAACTGACCCAAAGTCTCCTTTGCTGTACTGTACTATATCCAGCCCAGAGAGATTGCCGGCTGTCATTGCCCATGGGTGCCATCACACTGTTTTCTCCTCATGTGAATGAGCTGTAACTTAAACCAGAATTAAAAACTGTGCCGGGTGAGTTGAGGGTGTTTGGGTTTGTTTTTTTTTCAAGTGGGAGCCACAGATGCAGAAGAAAAAGGTCCTCATCTCATTAACACCTGCCCTTTCAGATACAGTCAGTTGGGTAGCTGGGCAGAAAGAACGTGGATAGAGATGGCAAAGAGCGTAATTCAGGCTATAAATGTTGCCAGTGAAAAGTTAGACTGGTTTTAAGAGTATAGCTGGGGTTAACAGCTCAGCTCATCTGTCTGGATAAACAGGATCTGGCTGTGCTGTACTCAGATAGTGTCTCTGTTTTCATATTAGTAAGTGGCTATTAGCACTTCCTGGATGCAATCACATTTGTTGAACCAGTTATCCTTTTCCAGCAAGCTTGGAAGATAATTTTAGCTCTGGTTAGCGCTACAATTAAACTCAAGAAGCAGATGCCCCCTGCACAATTGCACCTTTGCTTTTCCCACTACGGCTTATCTTGGGGTAGCATTCCCAAGGGTGTGCGTGCTTGTGAGTGCAGCGTGGCAGTGTCCCTGCTGAGCATCTTCTGGAGTCCAGCCTTGGTCCACAGGCACCTGATATGGCCAAAAGCTATGTCAGTCATGGTTTTAGCCATGTGTGGGAGGGGGGTTGTTAAAAGGACTCTTCTGCTTTCATGGGCAGTGATCAAGGGCTCTGGTGTGTCTGGTGTCCCACAAATGCAAACCTCGAAGCTTTCCAAAGCCTGGTTCCTCTAGTACCTTTCATCCATTGATCTGTTCCTTCCCGATACTGTTCATGCCTCGAGCACTGTGGAGGTCTCAGACTGGAAACAATCCTGGTTGCATGAACCACTGGATCTGACTCCTGCTTTGGCTTCCTTCTGGAAGGCTCATCTTCAGTGCCACATCAAGTTTCCTACTATGATCATAAACCTCTAACTAATTTGATAAGCCCATTCTCAGCTGGGACATCCTGTAAAGAATGTTTCCCTTCTTACAGGACCAGAACAAGAGATTCTCATGTTAGTAATCGATGGCGGTTTGGTGCAGGTGAGTGTATTTTCAGCGAGCAGGTGGGTGGTGCTCTCCATCCAAATAGACTTATGGCCATGTGGACAGGAGTCATTCTGAGCTGTCACTCGGGTCGGGGTGTGGGTATCTCCCAGGGTCTGCGTTGCATTGTCGGCAGGAGCTTTAGTAAATGTAAAGGCTGCGGTGTCCCCAGCAGTCAAGCCTTTATGGAGGGGGAAGGAGAGGGGAGGGGAAAGCTGTTTTGACATTTTAATGGAGCAAGAATGAAACGTTTGGTCTGTGGTGGGGGAAGCTGCTGTGATTTCAGGCACTGCTGTTGGCTCAACTCTTACAGACTGTCTGGAAGAAAGCCTGACGCTGGCCCCCACATATAGTCAGCACTAAAGGGGGAAAACTAACTTCTTAGGACGATGTTTTGGGGGAGACAAGGCCATCTAATGGGAGTAAGGAGGAAGCCCAGTGCTTGTTGCTGCACTGGTTTGGAGTGACAAGTGGGTCTCTGGGTATTAGGGAAGTAATTTGAAATGTGCCGTGGTTTTTAACAT
This sequence comes from Apaloderma vittatum, assembly GCF_000703405.1. NCBI lineage: Eukaryota > Metazoa > Chordata > Aves > Trogoniformes > Trogonidae > Apaloderma > Apaloderma vittatum. The sequence goes on from NW_009719795.1 coordinate 19,028, forward strand.
AATAAGATGTGCTGCAGATATGTCACATCCATTTCATTTCCCACAGCTGTTTACAAAAGGAAAAAAACCAACACAACAGAACTGAGATTGGAGCAGCTGCAGTCACTCAGCTGTCAATATGGGACAAGGCTCTTTCTGCTCCTCTTTTATTTCCACTTCATTCTGTTCTGCTGCACATATTTGGCTGTTCTGTGAAATTGCAGATCATAAGATTTTTTTTCAAACTGCCTTTGATCTATACAGAAAGACTCACCCAGCGCTTATATGAATTCATTAATACTTTGAGTAGGCATTTTAATTTTATGTTTACTGGCTTGTTTCCCTTTGTAATGTTATCTAACTGACAAGTTTATCGTGCTCTGCATTACCTTTAGCTTTTGAGTCTAAAATGTTTCCTATTTTCCTGAAAGCTATGATCAGTTTTAGACATGCTGTAAAGGCAACTTCATTTCCTCAGGAGAAAACCTGGTTTACTCTCAGCTTTGATTACTAGCAAATCTATATTGAAGCATGTAATAATTTTATTTTTTTTTAACAGCATGAACAAAGTATGTTTCTTACCATCAACTGTAGTTTGAATTATAGTTTAAACACCTGCTTAACTGCTAAAAGCAGCGTTTTGTTTGCAACTTCCATGCCAGGGAAGTCACAGCATTAAAAGAATTTTCCTGGGTTGCAGTTTTTCCTGCAAGAGGTCTGCTGTCTTTTCCCCAACGATTGTGAATTTAGCACAATGTACAGACTTTTAGCAAGAACCCTGATTCCTAAACACATGGCCAGACGGATGAGGAGAGGATGTGTTTCATGTTGATTAAGCACAACCATTTGAGTGGAGAAAATGCACCACAGCTGGTCGGACCATGGATCTCGAGTTGCTGGGGTGGTGCTGTTCTTTGGGAAGGGTGTAGATGTTAGCAAATCGCCAAACTGTGAATCATTGACTGTCCAGAAGCATTTGGCTTGTCTGTGGTTTTTGTTTTTTTTTTTTTAAATTCTCGTGGTCAAGTGTGGTACAGTGGGGTTGAGAAAGGAATGTATTTTGGATGACCAGGATGATGAATGTATGATTCTTCATGTTTATTTGTAATGTCCTTTTTTTATACTTAGAAATTGCTTACGTATGTATCTGTATGTAAATAAACATTTAATCCTTTCCACCTGGTGTTTAAAGTGTTTGGTTTGTTTGATTTTTGTTTTGAACTGCAAAGGAAAGTTGCTATAAAACATAAGTCCAAGACAGATTCACTTGATATGATGTAGTATCAGACCAACAAGTGAATAGCTACTGAGGGTTTTCTGCTTGGGTTGAGCATACCGAGGTTCTCACAGCATTGGGACCTCACGAGAAGAGCAAAAAGAAGAGCTGCTGTCCAGGGGAGCGATATCCCTTTGCACTAGAACAGAAGAAAAAAATACTTGAGACGAGAGAGGTTGACATGCCAAAGAAATGCCGGCGTCAGTCACTAGAGGGTGGTCTTTGACAGCGCTGTCTTCACTCATGGTCACTGCAAACCTGCAGCTGCTGGAGCTCTTGCCCTAACAAGGTGCTGGGTTTGTGTTGGATGACAATGAGGATTGGATGCTTCGGTTTTGTTTACTCTCTGTCCCAGTGCCTTTTTTTTCCCTAAATGCTGGTTCTTCAGCCTTCAACCAGCTCTTTCCATGCTTGTAGAACTCCACTAGATTTTCCCAAAGACCTGCTGTTCTGGGGGCCTAAACCCCTTTTAGAAAAGATCTCCCATTTTAAGCCTTTATTCTTTTGGTCGGTATATACAGTTTGAGCTCTGACTCGCTATGAGGATCAGGTTTCCTCCCCTGTACTCTGCTCCACATCAAAGATGACTTCTGCTGACACTTAAACTGGGAAATGAGCTGTGAAGCTTGAAGACGCCATGTGTCTTTTATTGCCTCTTCCACTTGAAGACCTTGAAGCTCCTTCCCTGGTAACTGTCTGACATGAGGGCTGGGCCATCTGCTCGTGTTGCCCAGGGAGCTGGCAATTTGAGTCAGTGATAAAACAGAGAGAGGTATGTGGAGAGGGGAAAAGTCCCTGCGTGCTTCCACGTAGGAACTGAACAAAGGGAGAGGAGGAAAACCTCTTTAAAGCCCGGACAGCTCAGGAATTGAGTATTTACTGAAAGAGAGGAGGGCTGGAGTGTGTTGCCTGTGGGGGTGACGGCTGGAGAAGCCAGACCACACTTTTCCTGGGGAAAGGTAATGGGCAGGTGAAGACTGGCAGCTCTTCCTTGCAAGGAGCATGCAACTGGCAGGACATGCAACCTTTTTGTGCAGCAGGTGTAGCAGCACAGGCACAACCTGTGCCAGGCTTTGTTGCTGGTAAAAGGATTGTAGGAGTACAAAAGGTCCCTCTGAAAAGAGAACAAACTGCCCAGGGGGAGAAATGTCAGGCTGACAGACTACAGGAGCAAAACCAAGACAGCTTCTTGCCTCTCCTCCAATTTCCTTGTGTACAAAGTCTTCTTACCGAGCACCTGGGGAGCTCTGCCCAGAAGATGTCATCTTGCTGATGGGGGCCTGTCACATAACAGTACTTTTTGGTCTCTCTCTGTGGGCAGTGTTCTTGGACAAAGCGAAAGACATCTGACTGCCCTGTATTAATTTCAATAGTATCATACAGTCCTACCTCATTTAAAATCTAGTCTTGATTTATGGATTTCTATGCATAGGGAATCAACCACAAACCCAGTGTGCATTTCCAGGAGCTTTATTACCTTCAGAATTAAACATGCTGAGCTTTATTCTTTTTTGTACAAGCTTATAATTATAATCACATCAGCTTGCACCGAAGCTATTGCTTACCATAGTATGTGGATGAATTCTCTGCTGAATAAAATCACTCATGCTGGACAAAACACTTCACGTCAAGATGCTATCAGGTGTGTGATGGAGAAGTTCTGGCAGTGTTTCATAGCCAGCTGCAGCAAGTCTCTGATGTATCACATGGATCAGGTCTAGCGCCCCTGTTAAAGTGGGTGTTTGTCCAGTTCATCACCAGGGAGTGCTTAAAGAACCGGTGATACTGTAGTCTTGTACTCTGTAGGAAGCTGTAGTACAAACGACCAGTTTCAAGTTTTAGTTGTTTGAGCACTGATGCCTTAGAACTCTCAGTACTGCCCTCCCTGTGCACGGCTGCTTCTGTTGCCATCCTGGCCCTTTGGCAAGCAGCCCTGCTCAGGGACCTGAGTATCCTTCACCCACAGCATTGCCGTGTCTTGTCCGTGGTGGTTTAGGCAGGTGCTGTTGGCACAGCACTGAACAAACACCACCACTCACAGGTGCGATGCTTGAAGTTACTTTGGGCATCAAATTACTGTATATAACTCTGCCCTTTTTGCCCCTTTATTTGTTATAACTTGATGTTCCTCTTTGTTCTGCTTATGCCTAGCATTCAGTGACTACAGTGATCTAGGCTTGGAGCTGTAACAATGCAGCATCCTTAAACATCAGGAAGAACTTTTTGGTTGTGCTTGAGCATCTTTCTGAGTAGGACAGCGAGGAGAAAAGATGGTTTGCTGGTTATGGTCTTTCAGTGATATGCAGAACTTTTTGAACATCGGGCAAGTCTTTGAGTTTTTCTCAGCTGTAAGTAGTGAAAAACATCCCCCCTCCCTTCAAAAACAAAACAAAACAAAAACCCATCACTGACTACTGTGGAAAGGCTTCTTTGTAAAGTGAATTTGCTGTGCAGACTTGCTGTGCAGCCATGAGGAACTGCTTTCTTCATCCAGCCTGCAGGAACGCCTGCAGACTCAGCACACTCGTACCCTTGACAGGAGAAGCTGTCTCTCATCAATGCCCTGCTCAGGTGCTGAAGCAGGTCGTTTGATTTCAAATTCTCTTCTCCCTCCCATCTCTCAATGAGAAATGCACTTGATTAGAAGATACAGAACTTAGGGTAGAGAACATGAAACTAAAAAGATTTACCTACACATTCTTTAAATGTGATCCGTTCTGAGAACAGCAGGCAAGGTGGTGAGAGTAAATTCCCTCGTACTTCCCTGAGCGTCTTGAAAATAAAAGAGCAGGTCCATAACTATTTTATAGAACAGGTATCATAGAATTATCAGGGTTCGAAGGGACCTTAAAGATCATCTGTTCCAACCTCCCCCACCATGGTCCCCACGTGTTCCCTGATCTAGTTGAGAGGCGTCCCTGCCCATGACAGGGAGGTTGGATTAAATGATCTCTAAGGTCCCTTCCAGCCTAGGCCATTCTGTGATTCTATGGGCAGGGACAAACAAAGATTACAGCTCAAATGCCCTAAGTCTGGGGGTTTTTTCACCCATCCCAAACATCATTTCTCTTTGGCAGGTCCTGCCTTAACACGCTGGTTTGTGTGCGTGCCCCGGTGAGGTACCTACATAAAGTCAGAGAAGCCTTTCAGCTTCTAGCCCCGACTCCAACAGCGACTAACACCACAGAGTAAGTGAAATACAGGAGCAAGTAAGCACAAAATGATTAATTCTCACAATACTCTTCTAACTTCCAGCAACTTCTGCCTCTCATATTACCTAAGGCAGAGGTGGCATCTTTATAACCTTAAAGTGAGCGTGCCAGTTACCAGTATCAATTTGTTCCTTGCATGCAGAGACACAAAACTCTTCTGAAAAAACACTGAGCCTGGGGCTTAAGTAGGGGAATTAGAAGTTAAGTGAGGCCTCATAGGAACATCAAATGTTGATCTTGTAGCAGAGAATGAACCAAGTAAACTGTGCTTGTCACGAATCACAATGCTCATTCTACATCTCAAAAAAAAAAAAAAGCACAATTGCTTCCAGTTCTACATCAGCACTTTCAGGCTGATGCAATGCTTGACCATTGGGTTCCCAAATCCTTCTGTAGGACCTGACCTACAAACTTTCAGCAGCTCCAAGATTTCTCTGTTCAATGATCCTAAATGCAGCTGTTCTGGGTGGAGGATGTGGAACATCCCAAAGCAAGGAAGAGGAAAGACACTTATCAGGATCCTGCCAGTCTTTAACTTGAAAAAGCCTACAGGAAAGCTGGAAGCTGCTGACAACCTCTCAGGACGGTCCCCTCGCCCCAACCCAGCCCTGTCATAGGATCCCAGGTGGGCTCAGATGTGAGGCTCCCAAAGGATATTTGAAATTATTTGATGAAAACTTGGCCCTTCTCCACAGAGTCATCAGGTAAGAATATGGAGGGGATGTGGACTCATCTGGATGTTCATCTGATGAACATTCACTCATGTGGATGTTCTTCTTGTGATGGGAAGACAAAACTGAAAGCTAAAATGCTTCACCTACCTGTACGTGATAAAGTGAGCTCTATTAAATACACATTTACAAAAATTTTTATTGCACGTTCTGGAGTTAATTTAAAATAAAATACACTAGCAAATTCTGTTTTCCCTCATCTCTGCCGTACAAAGATCTGCAAATAAACATAACTCATCTTAGGAAGACATATGCCAATAGGTGTATAAATAATTTAATTATTCGATAGCTGGGGGGTTTTCTAGTGGCTGTTGCCTTTAAAATAACTTAAAACCCCACAGTATAGAAATATCTTTTTAGTATTTTTTCTTATTGGAAAAAGGAGTCTGTGTTTGGAAGAACAACTCGGGAGACCAGCCATATGCCCCTTCCAATACACTCCCTGAATAATTTGCATTTGAGAGGAGATTCTTGCCTTCTGAAGGAGAACAAGTTTCCAAGACCGTGTCATTTAAAAACCAGGCCTCAGTGACACCTGCAGACACAGGAGTTGTTATAATCCTGGCTGGATCCCCAGGCTTTAATCTCTCATTTCGGAAATGCGTATCATTTTCTCTGCTCTCTTTCCTTTCACAAACAGGATTCCTGCTAGTGTGCCCACAGGTCGATTGCAAGTCAGTAGCCCGGCTGACTGCTTTGAAGTTTGAAGATGCAGAAGCTTTCAGCTTTTTATTTGCAGATGGAGGGATCCACTCTTCAGAGTCGGCCGGCAGTTGGCTGTTAAGGAACTGCTGTGAAAGAGAGCTACTGCTTTCCTTGTCTTCCCTGTTACTTGGCCTTTCACATTTCACCAACCTGCCAGTGAGCTGCTGCAACAGTGTGTTTTGAAAGGAAGACCTGGATCTCTTGCCTTTGGAATGGATTTTAGTGGGATTTTTAGGGGTGAAGATGGTGATGAAAGAGCTTCTTTCCCCAGCAGGCCACAGTTTCTGGAGAGGTTTTGTCATAGGAGTCGACTGTGAATAAGGAACAAAGTCTTGAGTGCAAACTGAATTGCCTCCTGACTCACAAAAGGAATAAGCGACCGGTGTGCTGTGCTGACTGAAATCAGGAGAGGACCTGGGTAAGAGGGATGAGCTTAGTTTTGAACTTCTACAGGGTGTATCTCCAGGATGAAGCACCAGTTCAGGAGGTGTGACCTTTTCTGTCAAAGTATCTTCCTCTAGTAAAGAATTACACGATTTATTTAAGAATTCTACAGGTTTTGCTACCTCTCTCACATCAAAGAGATCAGCAGAAGCGTTGTAGCTGCCTTCGGGGAAGCTATCACTCCACGGCACCTCTCTCCTATTAACAATTTTGAATGCGTTTTCTGACAGTTCTGTCAGTGGTTTTAATTCTCTTTTATATATCCTTCTTTTATTGTTAGGAGTTGCTGGATCAGAGTCCCATGTCCTCATGAAGGTAAGATCCACTCTTTGGCTTGGCGTAGAATTTTCTTGGTTTTCACAACTAGTTAAACAGCTATCGTGCACAGACTGCACACAGGTAGTCACCTTGGTCCTTTTTAAACAGGAGGTTTCTCCATGTCCAGCAGCACACTGCAGAGGAATAAAAGACCAAGATGATTTTGAAATGTCAACATTTGCTTCTTTGGACCGTACATATACACCCTTGGAAACAGAAGGCTCTGATGTAACTGGTGAGGACTGAGACAGAGCAGTTGGATGAGGGTTAGGTATAAAGCAAGACACTCCCCCTTCCTTGTCAGCTGAAGGTAGATCACTAGAGAAAGACTCATATTGTGACACGTCACCACTCGGAGGATTTGCATCCGACTGAAGACAAGCAAACAGTGTGTTCTCCCAACTGTCATTCTCTACTGGTGGCAAGAAGCTTGCTGAGATGCTTCCTTCTGGCAAATCACCAGCTACTAGGGTTTGCCTGGGATACGATTTGTTCAGATTTACACCTAATTTGCTAATTTCAGTAAGGGCCTGTTTGCCTGCATCAGGGCTGAGTGATGTTACAACACTCTCACCATCTTCTATTCTGGCTAAAAATTCATTTAGGCTTTCTGAGAATGGGAGCTCATCCCAAAGCACAGAGTCCATCTGAGACACCCCAGCTGCATTTACATGATTAGAAGCTGAGGCATCTCCCTTGTAAAAAAGGCAGTTGTGGGATTTTTCTGGGTAAGAATAATTTCTACTCAGAGTCTTTAGGTAAATGCTTTTTCCCCTCAGTTCCGAGGGATGCTGTAACAACGTGGAATTGTTTCCATGTGAACACTCAGTCTCTAAAGAGGATACTCTCTCTGATTTATCAGTTGCAGAGACACTGTTGGTCTGACGAGCCTGTGAGCTCAATTCATTATCCTCCTCTTTATCCCCTTCCTTCACAGAAGAGCTGCAGAACTGTGAATCCCAAGGAGTTTGATTGTTGAGGTTTACATTGCACAATTCTACAGAGTCAGGCTTCCCCTCTTGTTCATGCTGTTCACTCACCAGCTTTCCCACCTCCAGAGTGGGAAAGTCTTCCGCTGTTACCCAAGCAACAGATGAAGTCAGGCTGAAGGACGGCTGCCAGGACCCTAAAAAACTTTCTCTGCCACTAGAATGAACAAAACAGGAGTTTCTGCTCAGGCTAGACAAGCTGCTGAGCTCGCTGACAGGTTCATCAACTGGAGCTGAAGACACATCAGGTAAGTCAGAGCTGTTACTACAGCTCTTGAATTTTGCCGACTGCAGAAGCCGATGGAAGTAGCTGATAACTGTAAAGCCGGTAACAGCAGTGTTTGGCAGGAAGATCTGGCAAGCTGTAAGTTTTTTTGTACTTCTATTAATTCTGGAACAGTTTTGCAAGACGCTGCTGGCAGCAGAATGCCCTCCATCTTCCCTTGCACAACCCTGGAGGGAAAAAGGAAAAACAACTTAGTGCAGTGCTTTATTTTGTGACAAAAAAAAAATAAATATAAATTAATGCATGGTTTTTTTAGTCAGGCTTAAATTTAGGTTTTGCTTTTTGTCAGGATCTGCAGGGAAGAGGACACAAAACAGCCTGTCACACAAAGCAGTAATCCCTGGGAACTAAGCGCTGGCAAGGGCTATAAAGGGCATCACAGCGAGAGGTTCTTTGCTTGTTGTAATTACGAAGCTTTTGGAGCTGGAAAAACAACGAAGAATTCTCAGGACAGGCTTACCAGAAAATTTCTTCCTCCCTTTAGGGCACTGGGTGCTTCCGGGCTTCCTTCAGTGCAGTTCTGTGCAAACGGCCAGCTGCCCAAGGCCAGTGCTCTTTTATCTGGGAGGCACTGGGCAGTACTTGAAACAAAGCACTCTGGTACCAGACACCTGCGTTGGCAGCTCAGCTAGCAAAGCCAGCACGGCATTTTCTATGTGCTACATCTCTGAAAGAAGCTACAACCTTCACCTTCTTGGGTTTGTCTGGAGAGCAGCGTTTCAAAGGAGCTTCAGCTGCAGTTCTCTACAGAATCTGCTTCTCTCTACATAGAAATTACAGGTGAAAAATGACATTAAAAGCAGAGGGCATTTGATATGATTTTGAGAAGTGGATAAACCCTTTTTCACCTCCTCCTCAACGTCTGGCAATGCCAGAGAGGCCAAAAAAGCAAATATAGCTGTCTTCAGACTCAACAACCCTCCTACTCCCTGAGTGTGGGCGAAGGTTGAGGCTGAAGGCTTTTAGCCAAGGCCAATGCCCTTCTAGGTAAGTCTTCAACAGAGTACGTTACGTTGATGCCGAGTTTTATCTGGGAGAGCTCAACTGTATGCAGAGCTGGACACAGCTACTCAGACATGTCTACAGCCAAAGACTGAACAAACGGTCTTTGAACGTGTTTCCAGTCCTTGTGTGTGCAGGAGCAGCCACGAGGCTGCTGCTGGGTAGGATTACTTATCCTACGTGCAGGCATTAGACCCAGAGATCTGGTAAATGGTTAAAGTTAAGTGAAATTAAGCCATGAAGTTCTCCAGCTTCCATTACTTAAGATGCTGCCCATCAGCACGGGTACAAACCTCACGGTACCCGTGGGAGAAGAAAAACACCTGCCAGGTAGGATTTAGTTCAGAGACTTCATAATATGAATGATGCACACAAGCACCACTGGAAGAGAACTTAGAAGACTGTTTCTATGGAAATATGACTAAGAACTAATATTTCAAAGTCTGTTAAACACATAAAAGAGCCACAGATGCATATGTTCAACAGCTGTACTTTATCAATATTTTTAAACATGCTCTTAAATGCAGAAATATCAAAATGCAGCAAGGGGATGTGCTTGTCTCTGCATTTCAGACACCAGGAGAGTGTATGTCAGCGGAAAGGCAGGGCAGTACTTGAAAAGACAGTCTGCTTCTTGCCTGAACCGTACATGGATTTTTAGACTCCAAGCTGTTACTGACAAGCACAGGAGCTGGCACTGCTCAGGCTCTCTGAAAAGCAGCCCTGACAGGCTGTCAAGCTGAGTACTGCCATTCAACATGACTTTTGGATGCGGCTGTGATTACACAGGAGTCTGAAGGAAGAGGAGTGGAATCCTTCCCATGTCCTAGCCCTAAATTTTCTCCAGTTCCCCAAAGATGTCGTACATGACGCTTTGGTAATGCAGTCTACATCCCCAACCGGCTAGAAGCTAATGAAAAAAATCCTTAGGAGACAGTAATGTGGATTAAAAGTTACCTTCACTCCAAATATAAATCTTTTTCCGATGAAACAGGCTTCCACTGCTTGAACTAACACTCCCAGAGATGTATCTGCACTTGTTTCTCCTGACAGCTGATTTAGGTCTTGAATATACCTTGAGTAAAAACACGTAGAAGTACTGGATCAACAGAGGAAGCCTTACACAGTGTTTTAGCTGCAGTATAGGTAGGACACGGGCTGAAGAAAAGATACTCTGGTAGCTTAAACTCGGCACAGACCAAAACCAGAAACCCACAAAAATATAAATTTGATTGTTTAGTTCACTTCATTTGTTAGTGAAATAGAAGCAAACAAAACAACGACATCAAACAGATTTAATATACACACAACTTTTGGGTGCGACCCTGATTGTTGTACCAGCACGACTGCGTAACGCTGGCAATACGCTGCTGTTGTTTACGCATCCTTTGTGCCCCCACCTTTACAGCAACAGGGGCATCCATACTAACACACGGAAATCACTCTGGTTTTCACAGCTGACAGCAGCACAGCAGTCTAGTGTGGGATGCCTGCCATAAGTACGTTATTAATGCTGCTAATACAGGATTTTAAAAGTGCTCATCTTCGACCCAGTGATAACAGAAGGTGTTGGAAAATAACAGAACAGAGAAAGCAGTGGATGTATCCAAATATGCCATCCCAATAGTTTCACATATTAGAAAGTCTCAACCTTATAATGTGGGTGGTCAGGCTGTGTGGACTAACAGGCTTTCCCAGAAATCCCTCCTTGCTAAAGGAAAATTTAGTTATAAGAAGCATGCTACTTTTTTTTTTTTTTTAAATCCAAACCGTTAAAAACAAAACCCAAAGGCTCTATCTTTACCTTAAGATTCTTCTTCTGAAATCTTGAGGAAGAAAATACGACTAAATCTCTGGAAAAGTCAGCTTAGTAATCTGACATTAGACAAAGGAAGTTCAACCATCCGAAAGCAGGAAGGATGCAAGGAAGAAGCCAAACCAACCCAACTGTGAAGGTCACTTAGCAGGTGGTAGCTGCTTTCACTAGACAAGTGGAGGATCTCTTATGTAGAAGTAATTCACCTCAGAATTTCAAGATTTCAGGAAGAATCCAAACTTCAGCATTTTCTCAAGGTGATGGGTACCAAGGAAATGCTGGAAGAGAACACTTCAGCAGTTCTTCCCACTTGTCTCCCCAGCATCTACGCTCACCGCAATTTTTCAAGCCAAAGAAAAAGTAGCAGCTACACAGTCAGAAACAATCCACTCCTCACCTCTGCAGATTTTCTGCGGTGACCCCAAAGAATGGATCTAAGCAACTTCCAAACACAGTAACGTCAAACAAATCATTAGTGTCAGCAATCTTCAGGGACAACCTGTATCTGTAGCTTGCATCTTCAACATCACCTGTGCAGCCACATTTTAGACAGTTAAACCTGACAAGACAGTAAAAGGATTAAAAAAAAAGATTGAATACATGAACTTCTGTTAATCACTGCTGAGGTATGGACTTATCTGCAGGCGTACGCATTACAACTACAATATATCAAATATCCCATTACAAATTATGAGATTCTTTCTTATTCTTTACTCCTTGAGGCATTAATCTTGCCACAGACTCAGCAAGGGGTCTGTATCATGACAGAATCCCTCTGACTTCTTGTACTGATTCATTAAACGCTAGCCTGTTGTGAAGTTGGAGTCAGCGCGCTTCGAATCACCTCTTGGGGAGGAAATTTGAATTCCCTGCACCTCCATTTTTCGTGTTTTGTTCCAGTTTGGAATTTTTCTTCCTGAATTAAAAAAATCACTAAACAACACAGTTATCTTTTAACTCAGCATCTGAAACCATGGATATTCTTGCTTTGCATAGTCAGTTCCGTCAATTTAGTGATGACATTCATTGATTTACTGTTCTTCTATGTGTCATAAATTTCATGTATCAGTGGGATTAAAAAGGAATGCTCATACATTTCTGGACATACAGTAAATGCAAGAGTGATACAGGACTCCAGTCGCACCACACAAAAAAAAATGAGAAGAAATTTAAAAAAAAAATGGTTGGAGAGGCTTTCAACCAATGCTTTCCAATTTAGGAACAGCACTGAAGAACTGGACTGTTGGGGAGGCACTTGGAAGCTGTTAACATACATAATTTATTCTCCTAAATTGTCCTTTGTTACGGCATGGCTCTGAATGCAACAGAACTCTTGATCTGTAATGACATCCAAGCACCTACTGGAATACAATAAGAACTAAAAAGTGGTAAGTAACATAAAAATCTGAAATTAGCACTTATTGCTACGATGGCTAAATATTCACCCATTAGTTTTAACCTGTGTTCTGCTAATGGAGACTCCCAAGGCCCCTGACAGTTACAGTTAATGATCCCCAAACCAGGACGTACCTCCTAGAATCCAGCACCAGCCTGGAAAAGCATTTCTGACAAGCAGGATAGAAAAAGCAGGAGTTCTGGACTGAAATGACAGAGGCAGCCAAGAGTCCTCTCTCACTATTCATGTGCTCACAGCATCACCTGAAACAAGTAAATAACAACGGTTCAAAGAGTTCTCTTTTTATGAGACATTATTATTAACCACTTTTAGTCGGGTTGTTTGAACATTTTGAAAGGCAGACCTCAGGAAACAATGTTCTCTGTTTGAAAATGGTAGCCCCGTTAGGGCAACATCTATTATTACCCTTTTCTTTAGAAAAAAACAAAAACCACTAAAATACGTAGTAAAGAGGAAGCTTTCATGGTATGTGCACACCACTGCAGATAAATCATACAAATTCCCACTGCTCTTCAGGGAATCTTTATTCCAACTATCCTCGAGCACAGCACTGCAGCAAGTTGGTTTCTGACTTTTTTCCTTTATTTACAATGAAGTCACAACATGGGGTGCAGCCTTTTCAAAGAGACTAAACTGGAAAGTAAAAATCACTTAACAGGACTGGTTTTTTAGCTAAACTCAGGACAAACTGAAATTATTCAACATTTGTAATTCTGCAAACACCTTTAATGACTTCGCAAAAAGAGGATGCTCAGAAAATCTCAGAAGGGTTTTGCAACAGCAACTCCATCCGCACTCTGTGAGCCAAAGGGACAGCTCTAGAGTATTTACCATTGATTTCAACGCAGAGATTGTATGGATCTGACAAATAAATGATGAATTAAATGGTGAAATAAACAGGAATTAATTTATTTTTATTCAGCATTACTTTCCTGCAGGACTGTCTTGCTTTTCTGATCACTATACTGTCCACAATATCAAATTCCACCCCTATTTTGTAAAGTTAACATTTTCCCTCAACAGATGCAAGAAACGTGTAGACAAAAATATCCTAAAACCCCTGAAGTTACAGAGTTCCAACTTAAATGACCAAAATGTTCTCTACAGCTGAATTAAAGGATGCTTTAAAAATCCTTCTTTGCAAAAGCACTTCTATCAGAGTAATAGCTAAACATACACCTCAATGTAAGCTGCAGAATAAACTCAGAAAAGAACATAAATTTCACATCCTCATCCCAGAACTCCCTCAGGAAGGCAGAAGGCCAAGGAGACAAAGGAATTTCAAGTACAGCTTTTCTGTGTTAAAAACCATTCAACAAACAATAACGATGTTTTGTCCCCATTTTGCCACCCTTACAGGGTATCCCTTTTTCCTTAAGGGCACGGTTTTCAGCATTCTGGTAAAAGCAAGATCTATAACACGAGTACTAGAAAAACATGATTGACCAAATTCAGTATTGCTGGTAGTTCAGAAAATAAAAAAGTAAGATATCCAAATATTCTTTACGGCAGAGAGGCCAAGGTAACAGGGGCAGGAAAAGTAAAAGCTTTACTGGGGCGTCAACTAAAATTTTTAAAAATATATCTTTCTTCGGAACATATATTAACAGAGACTCATTTGACCTAACGTTAAGTGGTGCATGCCTTCAATTCTTGCCAAAATGGACCTATTTTTAGTTACAGCACAAGGTATCAGTAAAATACACATGGAAAACGCACCAATATATAGAAAAGTAATAAAATAAAGTTTGATTTTGTCATTGCCGTTTTGTTATCGGAGAAACCAGCAGGTGCTTCACATTTCAACTGGTTTTCAGCTCAGAACAACATAAACAAAGTACACTGAGTTCTTAATGAAATAAAAAAACTACGCACACTCCAGAAAACAGCAAATACTTCAAGTATCCCACTGGAATACTGTGCAGTAAAGCAGAGCATGTACATCTGCACACTGGTTCTGGGAAGAATTCCCTTTAGAGCAGAGACTCCAGATCTACACCTCTGTTTCTCTTTGGCAGAAACACAGTACTCTTTATATCTCAGAACCAGAGAGTGGCTTGACTCAGAAGGGACCTTAAAGATCACAGAGTTCCAAGGTTCCCACCACGGGGAGGGACACCTCGCACTGACCAGTCCAGCCTGGCCTCCAACACCCCCAGGCAGGGGGCACCCACGGCTTCTCTGGGCAGCCTGTTCCAGGGTCTCACCACCCTCACAGTAAAGAACTTATTCCTGAAAATCTACTCTGCTCTAGTTTAAAACATTGCCCCTCGTTCTGTCCCTACACACCCTTGTAAACAGTCCCTCCCCGTTTTCCCGTACCCCTGAGCACGGACAGGCCGCTCTAAGGTCTCCCCGGAGCCGCCTTTTCTCCAGGCCGAACAACCTCAACCCTCTCAGCCTCTCCTCCGAGCCGAGGTGCTCCGGCCCTTGGATCATCTTTGCAGCCATCCTCATATGCACAAAAGTTAAAAAAAAGCAGTATCTATTTTACTTTTTTTTTTTTCTTTAAACAACCCAAACCCAGCGGGGAATCATAGAGTGGTCAGTTCCCAACAGGTAGGTAAGTTACGAATGGAGTCATATCATAGGATATCATATCATAGAATGGCCTAGGCTGGAAGGGACCTTAGAGGTCATCTAGTCCAACCCCCCTGTCACGGGCAGGGACGCCTCTCAACTAGATCAGGCTACTCAAGGCTTTGTCCAACTTGGCCTTGAACACCTCCAGGGAGGGGGCAGCTGCAGCATCTCTGGGCAATTTATTCCAAAGTCTTGCCACCCTCGTACTGAAGTACTAACCGGCCCCCATGGCCCCCCGGGTGCTCCCCTCGCCAGGTCCCTGCCAGCTTTCCCTTCCAAGGGCCTCAAGTCTGACCGAGATTTCCAGCGGTGGCTGGTGCCCCCTCGTGGGCTCACCGCCCTCAGCTCCAAGAGGAAAAACAAACCAGACGCGCAAGAAGAGCTCTCACCAGGCCTCGCACAGCAACTCTGACCCGCTAACCAGCAGCCTCCTGCCCCGGCAGCCCACAGACG
>NW_009719796.1:0-19973 GCF_000703405.1 Apaloderma vittatum
TAGGACTGTGTTTTAGCTCAAACCCAGGACAGCAGTTAAATGTTTGCTGGAAAGAAAAAGGGAACTAAATCTGAGTTAAGAAAAGATATGATACCTGATCCTACCTTTGAATGTGCTTTAGTGATGTATTCATCTTGAGCATCATCTTGCTTCTGGTAATTTTTTTCCTGTGGGTGTGGGGGTTTTTTTTCAGTTACCAAAGCTATTCCAGATGGTAGAAGTGTTAAACAGACACAGCTCTAATTCCAAAAGACTTAACTTCAGATTGTTGATTTAAGGGGTCAGCAGCAGCATGCAAATGCATCACGTATTTAATGTGTGAACTGATATATAAAGTCTTCAATTGGCATTGTTTTGGTGATGAGCAAATATTTAGCATGGTTTGAATTACAAATCCATCATTTTTAAGCTAAGGTGGGTAGAAGGATTTGTGAATATTAGTTTGTCTGGTTTTTGTTTTCTTTAAAAAAAGAAAAACACAAACCCCCACAATAACAGCAAAACCACAGGAAACAGCATCAATTTTTAGATTTTGTTAAAAGGGTTTGGAACCTAAGAACTGATGTGTTTTCCAGAAATTCGTCTTTTCAAATCGGATTTTGGGATTTCTGTTCAAGACAAAGTAAAACATAACTTAGAGGATGATTGGTCGGAAACTAGGCCATGACTGTAGTGTGGTCATCACTGGTGGCCAAGTCCTTACCTACTGGGCTTCGGAAAAAAATTTTATCAATTTGCTAGTTTTTAGCTGTGTGGTCACAGGGGAAAATTTATTACTAATAATTGTTGTTGCATCATTATTTACTATTCTTCTATCTAATACTTCAGTCTAGAGCATCTCTTTGGCAAGTTTTACTTGGAACCTCTGTTATTGGTATAATAAAAATCATGACCCCTGGCAACAAATACTGAGCATGAAATGCAAGTTGCTGCAAAGCTGCAGCTTTTCTCTTGGAGTACCAGGAAATACCTGGGGGCAAGGATTTACTTCTGTGAATAGCACAGAATTGACTGAACACTGCTGCATAGATGTTCAAAATAAAAATTTGATCATTTTGTTCCATGATTTTTCATTAGAAACTAAGGAAAAGCTTAAATCAGCTTGTGCTTTACACCCTTTAATCTTTGTCTTTAACCTTTGAGGGCGGTTAAACACCTCTGTGTACTTTGTTGTGTTATCTGACAATTGCTTATTTGTCAAGTGCAATAGGATGGCAAAACATTAAAAATCCCCATTAGATGCTATGATGTTGATAGGTGCAGAAAGATATCTGTCAAGTTCAGTTTAAAGGAGAGGTTTGTAAAGTGTTTGTTGTTAAGTAAAACTGAATTTTTGAATTAGTGATGGTATTCTGAACTTAACTTTTCCTGCTGTGACTAAAGTTATAATAAGTTTTATTTAAAACCTTTTGGTAAATATGTGTTTTCAGATGTGTAGCACACTTTTATTCTCCTTGGCCATGTTGCAGCTATAGGAGCAGGGGGGACATTTTAGAAAATGATTAATATTTCCTGGGTAAAAATGAGATATTGTTGGGGAATGTATAGAAAGACAGGCTAAATCTCTGCTGTTCCCAGCATACTGTCAACTGGATGGAGTAATAAATTCTTCAGTCAACAGTAGTTCTATGAATGCTGGGAACAGAAATGTTCAAGTCTTGTACTGAGAGTAAAGAGCTGAGACTTGTAAGTGAACTGAAGGGACTATGATTCATTAAAATCTGAGTGAAGTAGAGGTCCACAGGTGAGAGCAATATCCTCTTGTCACGTGCCCTTTCAGCACAGCACAGTCATTCATCATTCTGCTCGTTGCTGTAACCAATGTATTAGGAACTATGTTTTCCTTCTAGGCATCTCTCCTTCCTTTTTTTTCTTTTCACCTCCCTAACCCAAAATAGCAATGCAATTTTGCTCAGGTATTTGCTTCTACTTCTCTAGTTGAATCTTCCATAAATCTTTATCAGTTGTGTCAGTGATAAGTCATTGCTAAAATAATTCATTATAGGCTTCGGTAAAGTTCACATTGTTAAACTGTGAACAACTGTGTGTTGTTTTCTGTCTTTAAGTTTTCCTTCTGGCAGGCAAGGCGGTATGAATGGGCCACTGGAGGAAGAGTAATGCTGAAGTAATGGTGGAGGGTTGGCTAACTTCTCATTTAGCCTGTTGTTCAGGGTGTGTCTTCATTGCTAGGGCAGCGTAGGTGTTCAGCAAGCGTTGAGTGCAGTGTCTGTCTTTATATACATCTCTCCTATTTTTATTCTATTCACACATAAAATTGAACAAAATATTTTTCCTGCCTCTTGTTGAAGTAGAAGGTGCTCTTGGAGCAAAATTTATTCTGGTTTTACAGGCACAAGGGGAGTGGTGCTTCCCAGCCTTCCTGGCAGAAATTTTCCAAGTGCCCCATTCACTAGTTTGTATGACCTAATGGGGAGAAAAAACCCACATGACTCTCTTTAAAGACTTGCTTTTAATTAGCTTTGTAACAGATTCCCATTGACTTCCTCTGCATGAGTACTACTCCATTAGCTCATTACTGTGATTTAAAAGCAGCTAACTGCAATCATAGCTAAATAATTGCATTCAGGTATTTTAGCATATTTGGTTCTTATGTTAGCAGTTCCAGGACAATGCATTTCACTTGTGTCTTCTTTATAGCCTTTTAAAAATCAAGTGGTAGGAACATACATGTCTTCCTCTCTATAAAACAAAAGTGAAAATCAATAATGTCACCTTAAAGTGTATAAATGTACCAGCATTGAAAGTGATATAATGAACATGAAATCTCTTCTTGTCCATTTCAGAAAAGTATTACATTCTCATTCAACAGCAGTTGATATCTTAAGATTTACTGGAATGCAACCAAGGAACAAAAAGACTTGGTAGAATCAACTGTTGGTCTCTTGGCTTCATGGTAACTGAAGGAGGACCCGTTTCCTCCCCAGTGGAAAAGACAAGTCTGAGGTTGCATGGAAGGGTTTTGTTGATACAGGGAGGAAACTGATTGCTTCACGGCTAAGTTGTGAGAGCAGGGAAAAGGGTGTGATCTTAGTCATGGAAGATCCGTTCCTAAAGCCCATCTGTTCCTGTTCTTGCTCGACGTGTGTATGTGCGTGTGCAGGCTTGCCAGCTGAAGATTGAGATTGGGGCTCTTAAACACTTTGGTATAAATTCGTGTAGTCTGCAGATTTTCGGAGAATAATTTCCTTGTGAGTTTTTGTGGTTTCAAGATCTGGTTGGATGGAAATTTGGTGCTGGGTACTTGGGGTTAATAAACCTTTTCCTATTCCAGCTTCCCTGATGTGCCTAAAGATAGTCTGATTAGAGGGATATTAAGTGCTGGTGATGATGTGTTTTAAGTATGCTGTAGTTCTTTATGATAGTAGATGTGACAGTGATTTAAAATGAACTCAAGTCTATTTTGTCTACTCCACACTTTTTGGTTTTCCAGCACAAGTATATGGTGAAAACTCAGAAGCCTTAACTTGGAAGAACCCAAACCATTGTAAACTGTGATTTGGCTGAGTTAGTACCGAAACTGTAATATTAAATACACATTTATAGCACTTTTTTGCCTTGCCCCCCACTCCCTCATTCATTTCTTTTGAGACTGTGCTCCTGGAAAGCTTTATACATGTGAACACAGTAGTGCCTTCGAGTGGCATAAGGTAGGTTCATAAGTCTAAACCAAACCACTTCTTGGTTGCAAATGTGCCTTCAGATCATTTCCTATTGATACAGAAACAACAGTTGCTGTAACTGGGATGTAGCGTGTGCCCTGACACTGTACTGAAAACCACTTAGGCTTTGGTACAAATTTTACAGATGACAGAGTGAGAGCAAAGGTTTATGAGGTGACTTATCTCCTGAGTCTCTGGCTTTAGGCTGCACCTGCGGCCCCTCGCCCCTGCCATCACCCTGATCTACCCCGGGGCGTGTGGCGTTCCAGCGGGAGCGTGGCTCTTCACCCCTCTCACCCAGCCTTCCAAATCCTGATTTATATGTGGTTTACTGTGTTCAGAAACTCTCACTAGAACACTGAAAGAACAGGACAGGGTTTTGCGTTTTTGCGAAAGATGTTACCTGCTATCATCAGCTGCAAGTTCTCCCATGAGTTCAAGTGTTTAGTGTGATCATTTCAGTCAGGGAGTTAGGACTTCCAGGTTGTGGCAGTCTTTCCAATATAGTTTGAGCAAAGAATGATTGGGGTTTTTCCCTGAGAAAACATGCTCCATCAAAGTTGGTAAATAAGAAAAATATTAGAGGGAAAAGGAATTCAAGTGTTTGCCTACCAGTGCTCTAGGTAATGGAAGAGTTAGTCTGACTGGTGTGCCAAAAGGCTGGAGCTGCTGTTGGAACTTGAACTTCAGTCTGCGCTGAAGGTAAATGTTAACGGGCGGCAGCAGCGTGGTTTGTGGTGTGTGCAGATGGGCTGTCACTGTAATAGTGGCTGCGTGCAGGTTCCCGACTACTTCATGTGGGATGTCTGATGCGGTTTCTTTTCACTGAGGTTTATACCAGGCTCTCTTTCAAAGCACCAAATTGTAACATTATAGGATACGCCACGTGTTTTTCTATTGCAGTTGTAGTACAAACATGCACGATTTTAATTTTCTGTGTCCCCATTTTTGTGGAAAACCTAACTCTTTTACCCTTTGTCACATCAGCGTGAAGGATAATGTCACCTCGAACATAGGTACAATTTTTTTTAAAATAAGATTTTTTTTTTTAATGAAACTTGAATAAATCATGCTTAATTTATTAGTAGGGTTTACTTCTTTTACTTACTTTTAATGTTTTTATTTTCACTGTCACTTATTAGTAAACTAATTTACTAGTTTATTAAAATATTGTCTATATTTTCTTGTGTTTAAATCATTGTATACCTTTCCTGATTTTACAGAACAATTTCAAGTTAAATCATGATTGCTTATTACTGTACATAGTTATTCATGGTTCTTTTTCTCACTGTATAATCCCAGTGGGACTTTTTGTTTATGCCCTTCAATGACACATACAATAAATGAATGAACGTGTTGCTATTTGTTGGTAGATAATAATTAAGAAGGTGCCTCAGAATGTTCCCAGAGTTGAATTTTGAGAAATTATCTTAATTTCAGCATACAGTTTTCTGCGTTTTGATGAGCTATACAGCCCTGTTCTGCTTAAAGAATGTGGTCTGCTAAGAACAGATGGTGTCATTTAAGTTTTATACTGATTCTACTTAAACTTTTAAATGAAGTCCTTATGCTTTTAAATGTTTAGTTAAGACTTACTGATTGTTAGCAAATTGAGAAAAGTTGGTCGGAGCTGATTACCTGTTTAGAGACTGAAAGAGGTAATTGTCTCCATTTTTAAAACTTTGTAGTCATTAACATCATTAGTGGATTCCTGTCATCTTCCAAAGGAAACAGTGAAGTTGGTTTGTGAGCTGGGAATCGGAGGTGGACTTAGGCTTTTCCAAAAGGCAGGAAGTGGTAAAACACGCATGTGGTTTCCTTTAGTTAGGAAATGAACCCTGATTCTCCACTAGTGAAGCTGATAAAAATGAGAAATCCCTAATGTATGTGTTCTGCTCTGACACTGTCAAAACAGATTATTTGAAAGTGCAGGAGTGATGTGTTTTTGTCAGCTGCTTCACTCCCTTTCTACAGCTACAAAAGCTGTTGTTTGTATAAACAGCCTTTCACATATTTTTTGGGTGTTTCAAAGTTAGTAAAGAGTCTTGTTCATCATTTACACTCACCTTTTGCTTGACAACTGCAGTAATTTGGTTAGTTTCACTCTCGGTTAGATATCTATGAAAATTCTTTAAAAAGAACACCCAAAATGCCAAAAACAAGCCCTCAGAAATCATGAATATAGAATGCCAGGTGAAAAGTTGTCTGCAAGGAGATGAATGAGCAACCACAGTATAATACTCCATAGTACCTACGTGTTCCCAAAGGCAATGCGGTGAGCGTCTGATGGCTTTCGCTGCGAGGTTACTGATAGCAAAAGCTATGATGAAAGGAAAAAGAAGACTGCTTGCCTTGCCAACAGTTATTCCTGCTCTTCTAATACAGTATAGTAAGAAAGCTTTGTTGTTGATGTTTTGTTCCCTTCCCCCCAAAAAATTTAGCCACTGTGAACTAAGACGTCGCAATTTCTGTTTTCTGTGCCAGGCTCAGCAGAGGCAGGATTTTTGTGTGTTCCCTGCTGTGCTTCACTGGAAAGTCAGTCAATAAGGACTTGGCCAAACCCTGTTGTCTGTGCACTGGAAGGGATTACAGAGGGCTTCCACGATAATTTGTGCTGTCAGGGCTCTACTCTGTGGCAGAGGAGAAAGGGTAGTACATCTAACTGTTGCAAATTATTTCCAAAGGGATCAGGTGCTCAATCCCTCCCATCATCAAGAATTCATATTTCAACTTCTTTCCTAACTCCTAGAACTGCAGAGGCATTTAGGGGTAGCCTTAAAGTTTCCTTGGTCAATGAAAAATATCTGTCAGCACAGCTCTGCGTGCTCCTAAGTGTAAAGCTGCTGCCTAAAGCCTTTCTGGCTGCAAGGTATGTCTGCATTATTTTTTGACAATGCCAGTTGAGAGCTAGTAAGGAGTGCTGCTGCCAGGGCTTTTCTTCACTGTTTGTGATCCTAGTGCTGGTAGTTTTGCTGATTTCAGATTTGGATGAAAAATGCATTAGCGACACCCCTGTGCTTACGCTGCGTCGCTAAATATGAACCTAGGTGTTTCGATGTGTTATATGAGAGACTTGCAAATTTATGTGCTGCTTGGTATTATCGAAGAGTTTATAACTATGGAGAATTTTCACCTATGGTGATAAATGTAAAATTTATTTCAGAAAGAGGTAGAAAAAAATATGTAGGGTGACAGAATATGGACCGTTGCCTTGCCATGGGCATTGTGTAGTTTTTGCAGTTACGTGGTCTTTGGTTACATGAGTGCACTTGAGTACCTGCCAGTCTGGTGTGATTACTTGGCTCAGATTTAGATGGGGAGTCAAGGCTGTGCTGTTAATGAAGAAGTGATTCCACTTAAGGAGGTGCAGATGTGCCATGAAGTCTCTGTGAAACAGCATGCTCTGGATTATCTGTTTGATTAAATAGAATATGGTCTCCTTTTGAAATAGCTGAATTAACTTCATCAGCTTCAGGCAATTAATGAACTGGCGCTACCAAGGGGGCAGAAATATTGATTCGATCACTAATAAGAAAAACTTAATAATAAAATGTAACCTTCTATTAATGTGTAAATTAGAAGCAGATGCTGAAGATGAATGAATGCGTGGATTAATATTGTTTTTTGTTGTCAGAATTTATGTTGATGGGAAATGGAGGAAATGTACCCTTACAGAAATATTTCATAGCAGTTGTTAACACCTTATATTCTTTCTAGGGCTTTACTATTTCATGTACTGCAGTATAAATGTGTAAGCTGTTAACAGCAGGATGAACATTCGGCAAGTTGAACAACCACCTGCTCCTGTAACTGAATCATTATTTAAATTCCCTCTGCATTTCACAGGTTTAAACACTGACAGGGGTTCAGATTTACAATACAAGGCATCACACAAAACTTTCAGTGCAGTACTCTCGCTAGTTCTTGAATGCCATATGTATCCAGTTTGGCTACAGGTCGATTCTTCTGTAAAATGAGAAGTGCTAGGCAGGGTGTAATAGGACTGGGCATCAAATGGAGCGGAAAGTATTGATTCTCCTGAAGTTATCAATACCAAAGTACCTAAATAGAGTGAGAAATTCTGCCCACCACTTGCCCTGGGGAAGTGTTTGTAGGAGGAAGAACGCTATAAGGCTGAGCCCTTCCAGCTTTCACTATCTTCTAACCTTTGCAGTTGATACCAGTGATCTTTCCAGAATGAAGTACTTATTACACTTAAGCAAATATATTGTAAATATAAGTAGTTTTGCCTTTAAAGGATAATAAATAAAATACTTGAATAAAAAAGAACTGTAGGCTGATTAAAACCCAACAAATCCCCCCCTACATCCCTCTGCTAAAACAACCCCTGTGCTCAACTGATTTTTATAGCATTTCAGTACAGAAGTTATCCAAAGCTTCAGAGCACTGGGGCTGGCAAAGCCTCTTTGTCAGTAGACTCTTTGATACAACGGTGGCTTAATGTCATTTACAGTGTATGCTCCCCTTGGCAGTGGGTGCCACTTTTTCAAGAGTTTAGCCATTTGGGAATTTTATGGATTCAGCTGTTGAACATTAGTTCTATGCTCTGTCTCATTATCTCAAATTTGCTAGTCATTTGAGAGGGGAGAGTATGTATTCCATATTTGTCAGTCAAATTTCTGCGCTTTAAGAGCCACAATATAAATCAAAGAACTAGAATAACTTTTTGGCCTGGTTTAATAATGCTTGTCTTTGTCTAGTTTAGATATTTCCCTCTATTATGGTTTCCAACTGTTGCTACATCTTGGTTTTTCACTAACTCATCATTGTTAAATTGACAAGAGAAGAGTACAAAACTCAAAGTAGACAATGAGTAAGATCTAATATTCAGTTGCATGTTATCATGAATAACCAGGTAGAGACATGAGCAGTTAATGTTGTGGTTGAGCTGTAGCTAATAAAATAATGAAGTGCATGCAAGAATTCTGTGACTGCTTAAGCCACACTGAGAACTTCTTTGGTTTTTTAACCTCCTTTCTGTCCTTTGCATCTAGGTAAGAGAAGGCATCTGGCTTTGACTAGATGATGAGTGTATTAGTAATCCGATAGCATCATTCTTCTCTTTTAGTTCCTTCTTTAAGCACAAAGTGCAATTTTGGCCAAGCAGCTTCTATAAGGCATTTATGTCTTGGCTCTGAGCGATTCTAATCCTAGTATTGGAGTTAAACACTCTTCAGCAGTAGTCCCAGGGTACTCTAGATCAATTTTTGCCAGCAATCCATCTTTCACAGCGAAAATGTGCATGTCAAAGGGAACACAGCAGTGATGTATGTTATTTCAGGCTGACTGGACTTTGAGAATATTTAGAGATAACAAAACTGGATCTCATTGTCATAGGACAAGCATCTGTCTGATTTACTAATCCACAGGAGATAAAACAGTGTCTAAGCTAGGATTTGTCAGACCAAAAGCACATAGAAATTGGATTTGCCACATGCACATGATTCTTTTTAGTGTGACAGTTCTCCGGTCTGCATTTCCCAGCAGTCGGCTTCTCTCTCTCATGCTGGGTTTTGACCCCCAGTCCCCAGCCCTGCCAGTGTCCGTAGGAGGAAAATCTCTGGTTTTGGTGCAAGGTGCTTGGTCTGTTCTCTTTGTGTTGCTTCAGCATCCTTGCGAGACCCGAAGCCTCCATGTGTGTGCTGAAGCCGTGCCGCTCGCAGGCATGAAGCAGCTAGCCATGGAGTTCTTGAGGATGCAGAAAGGTGACTGATGGCTGTCTGATGTTGATGATTTTAGGCTTGCAATTCTAAATGCTCGTCTTCCATTTGTGGATTTACTAGGTAGGCTTCAGCTGCAACTTCTGCTTTTCTTCAGTCTTGGTCTCTACCAGTTCAGTGCAGCTCAAGTTAGCATTTTACATCGAATAATGCTGTTCCTCATCACTTGTTCCTGCTGGACTCCCGGTCTGAGGAATGTGTTCAACTTCTGCTTTCAGAGGTACCTTACCCTTCCCTGAAAACTCTGTAATCTGACTCATATTACCTGCCTGACTAGCGACATTTCTGTGTGTCTCTCTCCCTTGCAGTTCTCTTGGTGTAAAATTTGGTTTGTAATCTTGACAGCAGAGAAGAGGATATAGGGACACTGATACTGTTGTGATGTGCCTGAGTGTTGTATTCTGGACTGTCAGTTAATGTTTTTTTTCGGTTTAGCATCAGTTTATATGGAGTAAGACAAAAATAATTGAAGAAACTTTGTAATCTCAAAAGAACAACTAAGGACAGGGTTGAATGAAAAGACAACATACAAGCCCTGAAATGCTGATGCTACTTAACTGTTGAAACTTTGTTTCTGTAACATACAGCTGACAGATTAATGCTGAGATAAAAAGAATTTTTGAAAATATCAATTTAAGGCATGATTTTTGTAATGCTAATGCACTCTAATCTGTAAAAATGCAAATTCTATGCGCTTGAATCCCAGGTAATCCTGTACTTTGCAGCTCTTTGTACTTGAGCTGGTTTCTCCTATATTTCAGAAGAACTGCAAGAATCATATAGCTTTTATTAAGATAATATTTAGTGACTTTAATGAAGAATGGAATAACATATTCATTCAATAAAAATATGGTTTGTATAACAAAGAAACAAATTAGGAAAAAATATCCAAAAGCACTCCAGTATGCCTTTCCATCAACTGCTTTAATGAGAAGGCTCTTGTTCCTTTCAGCTTTAGAACTCAATCCTTTGTTCATCTTAATGATTATAAAGGTAACATCATGATTTTTCAAGTTGCTCAGATTGAATTAAATGTAGTCTTCTGTTACATGAAAACTCTGAAGAAACAGAGTTCAAGTGGTTCAAGTGTTTAGCAGCAAAAACACCGACCAAGTCGTGTTGGGCAGTTTGCTCACACAATGCTAGAACGAGCCCACTTAATGTTTTTCCAGGAAATAGCACATTCAGATATGCTCTTGCTAGGACACTGCCTTGGTCGTGTTTACAGACTTGAGCGTATATGAAATGACTTAGAATAATCTTGCCATTTCTAATTCAGTGTTTAACATTCTTTACATTAGTGACTGCTCATTCCGTGTGGATGCACTTAATAAGAAACGTGGCTCGTCTAACCGAGTGATTTCCAAGCTTTTCTTTTGAGTAGGAATTCCTCAGTTAACTGCTTTTGTGGGGCTCCTTATGTCAGTAATAGGCTCGGTTCCTCCAGAATGAAACATCAATGCACTTATAGGCCAGAGGTACAAATACCCCTCGCCTTGGGAGAAACAGACTTCATCCATCAATTAGAAGCATTTAACAGGTCCCAAGGTAATTTAAATGTTTTCAGCCAGTAATGACAGCTAATTCTCACTCTTCCAGTCTGAAGGAGCCAAGTCTCTTCACATCTCCCCAGGTGGTCAAGACCTAGAATGCTGACTTAGGCAGTCCCAGCACTATGCCAAGATGTAGGTAGTCAGACTGTCCTGTGTTGGAACTAGCCTGTCTTTGCTGAGCTTAAAACATTCATAGTTGAACTTGCTGTAATAATCAAATGCTTTGTATTAATCCTTTCCAGTTAATAGAAGTAGTTCTAAGGTTCGATGTAAAACTCCAAGTATGATGTAGTAAACATAAAAGTGTATATACTGTCGAAACAAGACATGAGTTTTGATTTAAACCATCTGTGATGGTAGAGCAAAAGTCCTTTCTGTAAGTTGACATATATCCTGTAACTTCAAATATATCTTTTGGAGATTAATTCAATAGCTTTTTGATTATTAAACTCTGAAAATGATACAAAAGGTATCCTATACTCATAACATACAGAAGTTATGTGTAATTTTTTGTTTCATCTGTGCACACTTTTAATAAAGTATTTCAAGTCGAAGACTGAAATGCTAGAGCATTCCCTTTTTCTTAATTTGTTCTAAAGAAGTTCATTGTTTCAGAAGCTAGCTGAAATTCAAATTATGTCTTTAATTTGTTATTTCTGAAGCTATTAAATTTGACAGCGTATCACACTCAACTCGTACTTCTGTGCTATGTCAAGACTACTTCCTTGGTTTCTTTTTTGTTTCTAGTTGAACCGATATTATTTGGAACTATTAATGTAAAACCATTGAAAATTATTTTTTTTCTAGATGTGTTATATTTCTGTTAACTTGATGCTCAAATTGCTACAGGTCTAAGACTGGAGATTCAACACAGAATCAAACAGATATTGTTGACTTTCTTAGTGCATATTGGATTGTCTTGACTTTCATTTGCAGTGGCTGCCCTTTGGAAGAGAACAAACATCAGTCAGCGTACCAGTATTAATCAGGAAATAACACAGGATAGACAAGAGGCCTGATATCTAAGTGGAAATTCAGTGAGTTCTGCAGCTTGAAAATGTAACTGTAGCCACCCGTGAGCACAGGGGCTGACAGATGTTTTGAAGTTGGAGGCGTTTGATTCTCTTACCAGCATAGAGAGTGCCACTGGCATCCTGGCTCCCACATCTGCTGGGAGGTTTTCAACGTGCTCACCATTGAGCATGCTCCTTGAGTTTTCATGTTGTGCTTGATCATCATGCTTTGCTTTGCCTGTCCCTGGGATAAAGAAAGGGTGTAGAATGGAGTGTAGTGCTTTCCATGTGGTCCTCTTAGAATGAAATACCTGAAGATTTTTAATTAGGCAGATGCAAGAAAATATATTATATAGGAGGAAAGGATAGGTTTTTGTTCTTTTCACCCAAAGGAGTGCTAACAGCTACTTTAACTTACCGGATGATTTATTTTAGTTGATGAAAACAGCTACTAAACTAAAAGGGTAATAATGTGAATATTGAGGCTCTCCCATATGAATTTTGTCTGAAAGCGAATTGTTTGCTGAAGCATCTTCATTTATAATTCGTTTAACCATGGAAAAAAGTCATACCAGCTATGCCAATACTTAACGGTAATCTTGAAAAGTGTCCAACCATCTGCTTTGTTTGCTGGAAGATGGTAGTGAGGTGATGAAATCCAGTGAGCATTATTGTATTATACCCTGTACGTTCAGTGCTATTATATAGCCTGTATAGGCAAGTCTCTTGGTTTGACATCTGAGTCTTCCCTTGGCAAGTGACGATTCTGTCTGTTGATGTGGGAATGTGAATAAAATTAAGCTAGATGCTCAGGGAAATAAAGTGCCATGATGTCTGATTTTCTTTGAGATATTACTGTTGTGTGGACAGAGGTGTTGTTTTTTTTTCTTAGATACGTATCAAGTTCAACATTTGTTTTCAACGTCATTAACTTAAGGTGTTCAGTTGGGTGTGCTAATTCGAATGTTTTTGTATACGAAGAAACTGGAAATCAAGAAATAGTATGGACTTTCACTAGGTCATGTAGTGGGTCTGGCCAGCACTCAGTAACTTCACATCAGGCCAGACACTAGATCGTGCAGGCCTGGAAACCCATTTGTGAAGAAGCCATGGCGTAACTTTTTGTGGGTGTTGGGTCATGTTCGTACTGGAGGTAGAACTGTTTTCAGAAAAACACACTGCTGTCGTAAATTAAACAAATAATACGATTCAAGAAAAGCTCAATGCCACATCTCCTGCCTTGCATAAAGTTTAGAACATAGGGAGTTCCACCTCAATGTGAGGAGAAACTTCTTTACTGTGCAGGTGCCGGAGCCCTGGCCCAGGCTGCCCAGGGAGGGTGTGGAGTCTCCTGCTCTGGGGACTTTCAAACCCTGGCTGGACGCGTTCCTGTGGGGCTGCCTTTGGTGACCCTTCTCTGGCAGGGGGGTGGGACTAAGTGATCTCTAGAGGTCCCTTCCAACCCTGAACATTTAATGTTTCTGTGAAGTTATGAGAGAAGATTCGTTCCTAAGGATAGCCTGGAAAACACTAAACCAGGCCAATGTTTGGTTGGATTGTCTTTCCTGTGCACTGGGTTTGTCTCCTAAGGCTTCTATTGTGGTATGCAGAGAAACAGAGGACACATTGATGCTTAACCCCAGTGAACTGGGAAATTATACTTTTAGAATTTTCAAAGTGCAGAGTGCGATTGTAATTAATTTAAAACAAGGTCTCGTTGTGTCACGTACATGGCCTTGAGCCTGGAAGCTTGAAAAAGCCACTTACTGAGCATTAGCAAAGTGAATGTTTCTCCTTCCCTTCCAACTCGGGGTGGATGGAACAATGCCATCAGCTAGAACAACAGAACTGACCCACGTGATAGTAGGGTTGGTATTTTAGCACTGGCAGATGGCAGAAACTCAGTAGGCAGAGGTGTGGTTTTCTTTGGAAAGGGAAAATATTGCTTGTGGTTCACTTAAGAGCTCTTTTAGTGATTTTGGGCTCTGTAAAATATGTTTTATTTGTAGAGGGGATGACCAGTTGATACTGACAGTAAAGAGTAGGATGCCCTTACTTCCTTTTCTTCTGTTACATATACATTAGAAAAAGGATTTGAGGCTCACAGAAAACCTCCCACCTTGAAGAGCTTGAAGAGCTTAGCCAGATTTCACAAAGTCTTTATATGAGAAGAAGAAAAACCCTGAGACTTTAATCCGCACTCGTAATTAGTTAGTCTAGGTTAAGTTTAAAGGGAAGGATGATAGTATGTAGATGGTTGCAGATTTCATATAAATCTCTAACATATGATTTGATGTCTTTTCAATAACAAATAAAATACCCCAATCACGTCTTGGAGATATTTGCTGTAGTTCAGGGTATGAAAACATTGTAATAAAACATCTGGCATTCATTTCACTCCCTAAAAGAGTAGAGGTAAGATACAAAAGCCTTTGGCCAAAGGTTAATTTGCTCCTTCTTGTACCATATAGTATTTAAAAAGCTAAGAAAAAATTTTATGATGAAGCTCAAATTCAGTAGTACTTTTGTATTCTGAAAGAGATTAAGATATGTTTTCCTTGCAGGTGCATTATTTGTCTTACTATTGTACTGAAACAGATTTCTCAGCTTCATATGTCAGGTTATGCAGCAGGGATTGACACTGGTGTATTGTACTCGTGTGCCAGTACCAGGCTATGTTTTGGAAGGACATAACTAATGGTACTACGAACAGGGATGTATTTTTTCCTGCAGGAATTCTTGATGAGGTCCATCCAAGAGGCCTTTCAGCGTACGACATAACACTTAACACGTGTCTTGTTCCAACACCCCGTGTATCCAACGTTGCAAATCTTGCCCTTGCAAATCAAGGTTGTGTGCTGGGTTGCTGAGTGTGAGGAAGAAGTGATGGTGCTAGACTGTAGATTTAAAAGGGAGATGCTTAGGATGTGACTATTCTACTGGGCGTCCCAAGTGATTTCTCATCTAAAGAGTAGAAAATCTTTGGGTTTTTATTCCCTTTTCATCGTGTGACACGTTATCGCTTTTGAAACTGTGTGTTGAATTTGAGCCTTAGGTGTAAAATGATACTGCAGCTGGGCATAATTAAAATTATCTATGGCAGGATTTTAAGATCTTAGCTTCTTTTTCTTGTGTGTGAGAGTTGAATCAAGGGTTTCTTATAAACTTTCCTGGGATCCTGATTTCTTACTTTACTACTTCGATCAGTTTAACACTGATTTAATTTGTAATGACTGTTTCCTTTATTGCTAGATTGTAAGATAAGTGTTGCCAAATTATCTTTATTTGTGTGTTAAATTGGAATTTTAGAGATGCTTTGGATTCCTTTGCAGGGAAGGTTTGTCACATGGCACTGTAAGTTGTTAACAGATAGCTTATTTAAAGAACTGATGGGCTTGTTGCCCTGCCCTGCTTGATTATCCCTCTGCCCCCTTAACTGCTGTGTATTGATTCCAATTAACATGACTGACATCCACCACTGAGGGTGAAGTTAATCAGCTAGAGGATCTCCTGTTGTGAATTCATTTCCTCTCAGAGCTTGTCCTGTTCAGTTGAGCATTTAAAGAGTCTAATTCAGACACTGCATAGACATGTCCAGTCTAAGCCTTGGAAACTAAAATAGCTTTTTAAAAGCTGTCCTGGCCAAACGAAGTTGATACGCTTTTGAAAGGTCAGCCAAACCGTCTTTTCCTTCTACCTTGATTATTGGTTGCTGGAAGAGGTCGTTAGACCTGGTCAAATTCCAGCAAATACATTTTTCAGCTGCGTAGTAACTCAGATGAACCAGTTTTGTCAGTGATAGTGACATCAGGTTTTATATTTGTGCTTTGGATGTGAAATATGAATGTCTTAGGGCATTATTTTGTGAATAGTAGAAACATAAAGGTTACCCAAGTAGAGACTTTTCCTAAGTCATTAGTATGTATGATGGGCAAAATGTTTACATGGATAGGCTGAAGTTGGTGACTGTAGTTAAAATGACTAAATATCCTTCCGAGTACAAAACAGGCCTGGCAGCAGTACACGTTCAGTACACCTCCAGAGTGTCTGGAACAGCCATCCCTACTTAGATCTCTGCGTTTGGCCCTGGCTTTAGCTGTGAAAATTAGCAACTGTGGGCTGAGATGTCTGTCTAGGTTGGCTTAACTATTTAGGATAGAAATAGAGAAGGATTGGGAAACCTGAAATAATAATAGTGAATTGATAACTATCTTGATTTCCCTTGCCAGTTTAGCAATTTGTAGCTGTTAGAATGTGAGCTACCATCTGGCTTCATAGATCTTTATCTCATACTAAATTACCACAACTGATCCAGTTCCTTACTCAGAGTATGTGCCTGTGACAAGGAGCAAATAATGAGAAAACACTGCCGAGCCCACAGATAAGGCTGATACTCCCCTCTGGAGGTAAAAAATGCTGGGTTTTAATTATTTTTTAGTTAAACACTTCTGAAGCGCGGTTCCTTGTAAAAACTACAAATCTGTACTGTTTATTTTTCTAACTGCATGACTCTAGTGTACTCATGTAGGAATGATGCTCAGTACTGTAGGACCTGTTCAGTCTGAAGATGCTTTTTTTTCCTTTACCTTACTTAAGCAGATTCATAAGTATTGACCCAAGTGGCACTGTGTGAGAAATGGATCCAGAACGTACTAACAGCCTAGTTATGCTGGTGTGGGTTTATGGATTTTTAGTTTGCTGTGTTTTTGTCTTCTGATCACATCATGATACCCACAACAACAACAAGCACAGTAATTTCACTTGGCTTCATTTTCCTTCTTGACCATACTTAGTATGTATAACAGAGAGAAAATAAACTGGTGGGTATTATGAGGACCACGTTATACGCAGTCTGTCTTCAAACTGAGTCTTGCTAAATAGTTCCTCTGCTCTGCCAGTGTCTTGCAAAGTTATTAATTATGAAAGATTTTATATCTATAAGCCCTTTTGTTTCTAACTTTCATGTGAGAACTCCTGATTGCAGAAAAATAAGCTATGGAGCGGTCTCTTGTGCTTCAAAAGCTGGTAAAATTCAAGGTGAACTATTTACTTGGACTAAGTGTGGTCTTGTGCAAGTTACTTTTGTTATTCCTAGCTGAAAAGTGATGTTAAATTGAACAAATACATCATTTAATTTGAAACCAGATTGGTGCTTAACTGTGAAAGGCTGTCACATCAGCATTTGTGAGTTAAGTGCTGTGATGGGAGAAAAAAAGGCTTTCCTCTTCCTGAGTGTAGAACTCAGTGCCTGGATATTCAGAAGCAAACCTTCAGAAAACATCACTGGCGCTTTGGTTGCAATTGTTGCTCTGAGCCCCTGAGCAGTGAAGGTGTGAATCTTGAAGCATTTGAGCACTCTATATGTTTAACTGGAAGTCTTTATAGTCCAGCTGTTTATTTTAGTTTCTAACTTCTGCTCTGGTGTTTCATGACAGAAGGTACCTCACTGTCTGTAGTAGCTTGTCCAGGAACGTATCCCATAGCAATAGCAAGTTTAGGATGGAGAGTTAGCCTTTAATTTTTCTTTTCGTTGTTATTTTTGGAGCATGGCTGCAATTATTATGGCTAGCAGACTTTGACAACAGATGTTAAGATCAAGGCAGCCTTTGTTGGAGCTTTCCAGTTCGGAGAAGTAGCTACCAGAGAACCAGAAGAAACAGGCTGGTAGTCTTCAGAGAAGGAGCTGTTGCTTGGTATGAGCATGGGAGACAAGTTCTTGATAAAGATGTAGGTATTAACACACTTGTCATTTCCAGGTTTATATCTGCATGGTTATTTGAGGGCCTATATTGCATTTAAATCCATACCGTGTAAAAACTTTGCAGTCTCCTGTCATTGTTTTGCTAGCATTATTAAGAATTGGGTACCTGATTATTAGGAAACTGAATTACCAAAGTAAACCGATTTGTGCATGTGTCTCCAAATAGCAAGCCTACTTTTACCAAACTAGAGTTGCCATTTTGAGTATGTGTGTGTTCTTTTTTAAAAACCAGATCATTGTACGTTGTATTGTGTTGGAAATTTCAGTTTAGTAGTTACTCCTCATTAAACAACATATGTAGCAGGTTTGTTACTCTGTTTCAAAAATGCCAAATGTTCCTTAAGTGGAAGGAGAAGGAGGCTTCTTTATGATTATTATTTTGGGCAGCTGATGTTTTCTGCTCATTTTTGGCTTGCTATCAGCAGGTATAATAAATGATCTAACACTGAAACAGTGGGAAATGGTGTTCTGTTTACCGACTTAGATACCACAAGGAGTAGTTTCTATGTTTTGATGAATGGGTTCAGATTTCATCTGTTTTCCCATAGTTACAAGGAAATGATAGTGCAGTTAGTGAAGCAGCAAGTGTGGGATCTCCTGTTATTTATATGTCAAAAACCTCATCGTAAAGATATCTGAGTATTTCACAAATAGTAGACTCTCAGAATTACATCTTTTAGTGGAGACAAATACAAATGGTGGGATATTAAAGGAGATAAGTTCCATTGTCCAGTGCCTTAGTAGCTAGATGTGCTTCTAGAAGAAGAGAGAAAACTGGAGATACATAAATCGTAGAGTGACAATTTCTTTTAAGCAGAGTCAGAAAACATGGTAGATACTGTGAGACAGAATGGTCTTATAAAGTTGCATTTCTGGGTTGTGTACATTACATATAAGCATAATCCGTAGGGCAAATGTCTACATTAATCTTACTGTGGTCTAGTCCGGGGGAGAAATACTCTTTCCTGTTGTGCTTCCTTTATTTCTTTCTCTGTTTGGGGATACTTGTTTCAATTTCTTGTGTTTTTTTTTTTTTTAATATATATTTTACTTTCTTGAATTCTTACCGACTGAACATGAGAAGTAAGGGGGAAAGCAGGATTGAGAAGCAAAGCTCTTGCACCTTTCAATTCTTTGGTTTTCCTGTACACTCTTGGAGAGGAGGTGTAGGAATAGACTTTAGTCCTTAATTATGCTCATTCTTACACGAGTGTCGTGCAGAACATGTGACATATGTAGCACAGGCGTCCTTGCTTGTGGGAGAAAAATTCCTCCTGGTAAGGGGAGGAGGGATTTTTCACTTTCAGACTGGTGTTACCCTTTTGGAACCTACCTGAAACTGCTGAAGTGTATTTTGATTTAAAGCTGTTGGATATGTACAGTTTATTTTGTGTGCAGTTTTTGGCTTAAAATGGGTATAAAATGGAATCTAATAGTTTGTATCAAAAGTTCAAAGAAATATGAACATTATTACATGGAGGCAAGTCATTTGTTAGTATTATTGGTCCTGCCGTTTTCTGTCTTCAACAGGCTTTGCAGCCATCTTATGTCTACATTTAGATAAAAATAAACCCACAAAACCATAAAATTGTCATAAGCATTGCAATTCTAATATGGTTGCAGTTATAGCAGAGGGGCACTGTGCCTGATAAAGACTCCTTTTAGATCATGTGTCTTTGATAACTTCTAATGCATCGAGTCAAGCTTTTGAAATAAATTGATCTTTTAAGCAATGATTTTAATAATGCAGCTGTGAACTTTTTTGTTATGTAGAACAGTTCTTCGTAGTCTCAGCTTTGACGATGAAATTCATTTTTCATGAATTCACAGCGCTTCAGGCTCCTGTGCAACCTCTCTTAGCTTCTGAGGATTTTTTTTTTAATGTGTGATGTGAATTGTGTAAAGCGTTTCCATAATCAGAAAGGTAATTTAGGCCTTTCTTGACCCTTTTTTTTTTTCCTCTCCTTCCTCTGAAGAGGGGAGTTTCAATAGAGTTGGAAATTCTCCAAAGGCTCTTACACAACTGGTACATTCTGCTTTAACATAATGCAATCTTT
Source organism: Apaloderma vittatum (assembly GCF_000703405.1). Taxonomy (NCBI): domain Eukaryota; kingdom Metazoa; phylum Chordata; class Aves; order Trogoniformes; family Trogonidae; genus Apaloderma; species Apaloderma vittatum. The sequence goes on from NW_009719796.1 coordinate 19,806, forward strand.
CCACATTTTCTGTTTTTCCTTAATTAACGGGTGGATGGAAGGGGTGTTAGATTCAGTTTCACAGACGGATTTTATGCAACCACACAAGACAGCGTGAAAAAAAGAGAACAAACTCTGCAGGCTTTAGTATTTTTTAAAAGTTACCTTCATCCTAGCACAATAGTTTAC
>NW_009719796.1:19984-115106 GCF_000703405.1 Apaloderma vittatum
CTGCTGAACGTGATACAGCATTGCTGGGAACACTTGTGATTTGGTGACCCTGCTGTCTGTTATGGACTGCCTGAATAAGAAATGTTTCTGTTGTTTATAAAATAGGGCATTCTCTGCTATGTAATGGAATTTGGGCTGCCCCAGCCTCCCTTGCTGAATTCAGGTTGTGCTGCAGTGTTGCTGTGCTGCACCTTTGGATTCTTGCATTGTATAAGGAGGAAAACTTGCAGCCTGTGAACTCTAGACCCTTTAGCAGAGAGATGCAAATATGGCCCCTTTTTTTTTTTTTTGCAAGACATTCTTGCGTTAATTGGTAGCTTGAAAATTCAAGTCTGTACATGGGTAGCAGTGCATGGCTGCAAACGGAAGGGGAACTGCTGGAGCTTAGGAACAGTAGGAGTTTGTGAAGTTAGGAAGCATCAGGAAGGGCAACATTTGACAGCTTTAAGAGATCCTTGTGCAGAGGGACAACAGGGAGGGAAAATCAAGACTGGATGGATGAAATTTTAAGTTGATTTTTTTTTTCTAAAAAAAAAAGAGTAGGTAGTTCATGGACCTTGATTAGGATAGGAATGCATTTCTGGTATTCTTTTTGTTCTGCCTAGAATATACTGTAGCTAGTCATAAAATAAATGTTATCTAAATTACCACTAGCCTCTTTCCCTGCAAAGCAGAAGTCTGTTAGTTGAATAACTGGGTGTTGCTAAATGTACTCCTTCTGTGTCTGTAACAGATATTCCTTCTGCAGGCAACTGGAAGATGTAAACCAAAAATCCCAGATGGATGATAGACCCGAAGGGAGACTTCTCAGCATAATCTTATTCTAGTGATTACACTTAAGTTGAGTCATTATACGAGTGAATTTCAGCTTAAGGAAATATTTCATTTCTGTGAAACACATTCTGGTAGTGTGGAAGGGAAATGTTTTTAGCTGCAGACTACAGATCTACTTTTCCTTAACACAACATCCCTTTAGTTTGTGCATCTAACTTTACTTTAGCCTCCAAATTCAGAAGGTCAAAATTTCGAAATACAGAATGGAGAGAGAAGTGGTTGATAGATCAGATAGTTTTGCTACTGTTCAGACAGACCTCACCAGCCTACAGGAACAGGCCAACATGTTCGTGAAGCGCAGCAACATCCTGCGCCTGGGGAGGACCAGTCCCCTGCACCAGTACGTGCTGGGGGCCAGCCAGCTGGAGAGCAGCTTGGCAGAGAAGGACCTGAGGGCCCTGCGGGACAGGATGACCAGCCACATGCTGGCTGTGTGAGGGAGGTGAGACTTATCTTCTGTTGAGCGGTGGTGAGACACAGCTAGAGGCTGTGTCCAGTATGAGTCATGTGAACTGATGGGTATGAGTCCAGCAAAGGGCCATGGTGTTGATGGAAAGACTGGAATGCCTGATACATGGGGAGATGCAACTGCCCAGTCTGGAGCACAGAAGGCTCGGGGGATCTTACCAGTGATGAAGGGGACTAAAGAAAGCAGAGTCAGGCTTTTCTCAGAGGTGCCCAGTGTCAGGACAAGAGGCAATGCGCACAAATTAAAAGACAAGAAAATTCATTTAAATATGAAAGAAAGACCTTCTTACCAACAGAGGTTGTAGGAACATAGGGACGGGCTGCCCAGAGAGGTGATGGAGATCACCTGGACAAGTTCACACCCTGACTGCACACAGTGCTGAGCATCATGCTGCAGCTGCCCGTATCTGAGCAGGGTATTGGACTACTTCCCCAGGGCTCCCTTCCAGTGTCACCCATCCTGTGACTCTGTGGAAAATGCAAGGATGCCGAACGAGCAAGAGAAGTGAGGGCATGTGACAGACACAACTGCTGGAAGGAAACGGTTTGCTCAGAGCTGTGAATGTGCAGATGTTGTGGAAATCTTTGAGGAGAGACTTCAACTTTTCCTGGAGACACAGAGATAGCAGAGACACTTTGTGTTTGGGAGCCCTTTGTCCTCAGTGTAGGCAATTATGTAGATCGTTGATATCTTGGGTGTGGAATGTGCTACCTGGGCTGCACAGGTTAAAAAATATATTTTATTTTTTTTTAAAAGAGTTGTTTTAATGTCATTTAAAATCCACTTACGTGAGGCTAGAAAAAATTTGTTGTTCTGGCAGACAGGACTTTTAAATGGGACTTGTTTCTCCTGTGCTTGAGATAATTAAATAGATCCACCCTGCCTTTAGTACTCCTTACTGTCACCCTGTGATGGGTACGTGGGGGAGCGGAGTGCGACCAGTTGTTTGTAAAAAATGCTCTTCTGTTTGAGGAATGGTAGGGTAAAACACTGGTATGAAAAGAAACAGTTTCCTTGTGCTTTGCTGTTGCTGTTGAGTTTTCGTGAGGGGATGTGGCTGCGGAGCCTGTTTCAGAGGATTTTAATGAGATGCGGTAAAAACATAAGTATTTTTCATCTTTCTAAAAACATATTTTACTGCCTAATGAAGTTCAGAGAAGCAGTTCTCAACTCTGAATTAAGTACCAAAACATAACAAACAGATAAAAGCTCAGTTCCCTCTTAACACATTTTCCTGTACAAGACAATTCCATGACGCTTTTCACTTTTTAACCCTTAATAAGGGATAATGTATTGAGAATATGAGTTTTGTAGGGTCTTTTGAGATTTTGGTTGTTTTAATCCAACACCTTTCTGCCAAGCTCTCTATGTCGGTTAGAGAATTCTCCCATAGGAGAGACGGGAGCCGTGGCGATGCTCTACCAGCTGGACTGCAGATGAAGAATGCCCTGGGAGCTGAATCACGGTTATGCTCTACACTAAACATTCATCTTCTGTCTCAAAGCGTTCAGGAAATGACAGTGTCGAGGGAAATGAGGTTTTTGCATGGAGAAAGGGGGTTATACCTGTAAAACCACAGACTCTGGCTATGTAAGGAGGATTGAACAGCTTGGTTGCAAAGTATTTTTTCCCCGTTTAAACTTGTTTCAAAACTTTAACATATTTGTAGCGTTCATCATCCATATACATTCTGAAATTAAGCGTTCCTGAAACTTGGGTGTGTTATTTTGAGACAGAAGGCTAACATTCTTATTTAGATTAACTGCTGTTTTATTAAACCAATATACAGAGATGGTGGAGGTATACACAAACTAGAAGAAATATTCTTTTTGTTGAACAAAGCTGACAGGCCACGATTACAGATCATCTATTTTTGTGATGCAAACTGGAAATTAATATAAACAGTGTGGACCAAAGCAGGCTTATGTTTTGCTTGTTTTTGATAGGAGCTGTGTGGAAGGGATGTCTCTGTAAATCAACTCCAAGATTTTTTCAGTGATGTCCTGTGAGAATAGTCCAAGTCAAGTCAGCATTCATTTCTTAAAGTGTAACATTTTGCTCTTTAAACTTTTAACTTTGAAGCAGGGAATACTATAGCAGCTTGCATTAATTGCTGTATGCAATGGAGTGCACGCTGTGTATAAAATCGTGTTCCCTGAACATCATATCAGATAACAGATAAAATTCCAAATATGTAAAGAGTGTGCAAACCTTTCTGACAACAGCGTGATAAATCCTGTGGTAGTTACCGCTAAAGCAGGCTGCTAATATGCATCTGAGCTCAGGAGATATTAAACTATATATAGATTCTGCTATTCCTAACAGATTGTTGTTGAGATACCTGACACATTTTTTTGATGTTACATGCATTCAGAAGAGCTGAGCTTTACATAATTTCTGGTTAGTGTTAGTTATGTGAAAACATATTAAAATGAGTGGCCTAGTTAGGAAACTGTCGCATACGCAAAAAGGCAGGTTTGAAGGCTTCTGCCAAAGATGCAGAAACTCTCTTGATACACAGTGTTCTTTACATTTCCTTTGAGTTCAGTATGGCTGCAAACTGTAATCTGTCATAGCAGGGATCACAGGAGTAAAAACTGAAGCGTGTTCCCTGTTTGCAAGTGGTGTTTGTCCAGCTGATGCTGCCACAGCTCTCGTAGGTGCTGGAAAGGAGAGCAGAAGGACCAGGGTCCTGGTAGCTCAACGTCAGTCACAGGAAAAATCGTGTTCATTTTAGCAGCCTTTGGTCAGAGACTGCCCGCTACAAACAGCTTCAGAGCATTCCTTAGGCAAACTCCAAACAGATGTGTGAACATGTGTACGCCGAGATCTTCTTAAGGCTCAACTATTTCTTATATTTGCTAAGTCTAAAGACAAAAGGGAAAGATGGTGCAGAGGCAGGGATTCTCTCAGATTTTATGCTCTGGATTCCAGTGTGGAATAATATGGTGGATAAACTTGATAATGAGGATAAACTTGGATGAGGTGAGGGGAATGGGACATAAATGTGCCCTGTCACTATGACTGGAGTATGTGCTCTTTCTTCACATGGGTCTGTTGCTGCTGGAGAGGCACAGGTCTTCTGGCTGCACAGGCCGACTGGTTCGTATGAAGTGAACTGCACAAGAATACATCATACGGGCAACCTATTTCTCTGTGACAGCCTGCTGGGAGACTGTAGAATCGCCTTTGCTGAATTTTTAGCTTGTTTTTCAAAAAAGCAAAGTGACTGAAAATACAGTTATCTTATGCGAAATATTGAACGTTGTCCCTTACCTGTTTTGCTATCCACTTGGTCTATAATTTCCAATGTTTCACAAACCATATCTAGTAAAGCTGAAGATTATTTTTCTCACTGTCCTTAGAACAGTGTATTAGGGCTGTGTTTACAGCCAAAGGATTACTTTGGATTTTCAGCACCTGAAATATGTCTAAGTTGTACTTACTTTTCTCTTTGGATATTTAGTTGCATGTCTTTGATAGGTGATGTAGTAGGTCATAGGCTGTTGAACTATTTCTAGGTCTTTATGTCTATTTGTTACCTTGTAAATGCTAGCTTGGTGGTTCTGTTCTCTTTGTCAGGGCTTATTCATCACAGTAGTTTAGATCTAACCTTAGCATAAAGAAAAGAATGTTCTGTATTTTTCTTCTATGTTTTTCTTACCTGGGGCAAGTCTTTCTGGTCACTAGATAGGAGATGTTACTGAAGCAGATGGAGTTTCGATTTTCTTCCTGGGTATTTGTGTCTGATAAAAATGCTTTCAGAGAGCTATTGCAATCTATTTCTTGTTTGCTTTGTACACCCATTTATAATTTTGCGATGTATGGGTATTGTGGTTCCTTACTGAGGCTTTACTCAGATTAACTACTCCAGTGTCCTTTTGACATCTATCTTTCACTCTACAGAGGCAAATAATAAAGTCATTGAACTCTTGAACCACCTGACTTCTGATCACAAAATTGTGTGTTTATTATGATGCAACTGTGGCAGCAATTTGCTGTTGGACATTTTCACTGTTAGTGTGGCTATAGATTCATTTTCAGAGAAGAGCATCTGCAAATAATGCAGCTTAATTATGAAGCCACCAAGTAGCAGCCCACTCTGCTAAAAAGCTCCAATTACTAGGTTATTACTGGAGATTTGTTTGATTTTAGACACCACAATAACTGAAGTAGCAGAAAATGGTAGTCACAGAAAGCTTTTTTGCCAGAGAATGCTTTTGATTCTCTAACAGGACTTTTAAGCCAAAAAGCAGTAACTCTGAGCCTTGCCTGAGAAACTGCTTAACTGAGAAATTGTTCACAATTGTTTGCCGGAAGATCCTGAATGTTCCTTGTCTACCTGCGTGATGGTGTTTTTGTGAAGATGCTGCTGTTAAGAGAAGCCGTGGTGGGGCTTGAACTTTTGTGTCCCGCATGTGAACAACTGGAGGGTTGTTTGAGGAAAAAATACTTTACTTTGTGTCCATTTACTCTGCATTGCCACCTGTAATCTAAACCCTTTCTCTAACCTACCTTTCTGCTCGAAACATCAAGGTAGAGGTGTGAGTTGCAGTTCCACTTTCAGAGCAGGACAGTTCCCTGATGGGAAGAGTTTTGTGCAGAAGCCAGTGTGTATGCCTATCCGGCAGAGCTAAATAAAACCCCAAACCAAAACTAGAAGGTAATTTGTACAAATGTAGCTGCCAGTTCTGTGATGGCCTGTTGACTCACCGCGCTGGGAGCCTGAGGTTCGGACGGTCCCCACTGCGTCTCAGAACAGCCCTTTTGCTCTTGCTGCGACAACTTAATTAAAGTGTCCTGCTTAAATTCCTGCTCCCGGCTTTTGTCTGCTCATGAAATGTTGCCAAGTGTGTTTTGCATGATGATTTTAACAGGAGAAAAAAACCCCAGTTGCTTTGACAGCTGGGATGTTTGCAGTTAGCAGGAGGTTTATTTGATGTTCTGTGGTAACAGCAAACTCCCTGGAACTATTTTCTTCTCAGTCTGTTGATGTGTTGTCTTGGTTGGAGGCGTACGATTGGTTTGCAGCGCTATTTGTTTCCATCAGCTGGAAGAGCAATACATGCTCAATGGAGACATTAAATCCTACTTGGAGGCATAGTTGGTTGTTTTTGTTTTGTTTTGTTTCTTTACAGAAAAGGCACACATTGTATTTGATGTTGGATGGGACATAACTTTGATTCTGAGTATTTTCTCAGAGAAAGAAAAGTGTGTCAAGACTCATATGACTAAGACACCTCTCTTAATATTAAGACTTTGAATGTGTGGCTCTGGCACCTTCGGATCTTTTGTGAGAACGTGTCATTTGGCAATTCAAAGCTGTGATTTTTGCTATTTCTGAATATTGTTCAATTGTATTTCAAGTAGCGTTAAAAAAAGATAGTAATAAACTGAATTTATTTTGAATGACAGAAACTGCATAGAATTAAAGGAACCTGATTTTTGAGGAGGTAACCAAGGAAAAAACCGTTCAAGCCAAAATATCCCATGATGCTTCAAGAAAACCAAACATAACTAAGGATTGAGTTATAACCTATTGTATCTTTAATCCCTTCTTAACATTTTCACAAAAAGAACATTTCTCTATTGAGAAATTAAATGCTCTATATTTACATTTTCTTTATGAAACGAGAAGGAATGAAGTCACTCTAGTGCATTCTCTTTTGCTTGACTGACATTTGATTTCACACACTCTTTAGTCAGCTCTTGAGTTGTATTTTCCATAATAAAAAGAGATTTGTTTTCCCTTACATGTTTAAAATCCATTGCTTCCCTTGGATCTTCAGCCAAGGATCCTTTTTTTGTTTGTTTGTTTTCTTTTTTAATTTCTGGTTTGGTTTTTTTTGCTGATTCTTCAGTCTTTTTTTTTGTAGAGTTTTTCTTATATACTTAGACTCTTTAGTTGTGTCAAACTGTACACTAAATGGAGTTTCTGAGAGCGATTGAGATTGCCATCTTTAAATTATTAGAGCACAAAGAGAGTGTAAGCAGATGTTATAAAGCGCTTCGATCTCTTCTCTGCCAAGAAATTTGGTAGTGGTGATCTACGCAAGGTCTCTGAGAGGCCTGAGACGCGTTGTTGTGAAATAGTTTGGAGTCCAGACCAGCACTTGCACCATCAGAATCTGGGAGGCAACTGCATTTTAGGCTGGACAACCACACCTAATTATTTTTTAGCTTTTTTTCCTCCCCAAGGAAGTATTTGCAATTGGTCCTTATGTTGTGGAGATTTTTCACCTACTGTTTTAGATCAGAATTTGGGCAGGCATGGCAGTGCACAGCCTGAAATTTCTCCATCAGAGGGCTATTTTTTTTTTCTCTTTTAGACCCAAGCTCTGTAGGGCTGAATATTAGACCTGTCCTGGTTCTTTGCACAGCTGAGCATGTTATTTCTAAAGGTGTACCAAACGTACAGTCTGTAACACCCTGCATTTGATGTTTGAGTGGTAAAGAGGCCAAAAGTGAAAGCACTTAATCCTGCTCTAAGAACTGTTAATGCCTGTTGACATAAATGAGTATTGAGAGTTCTCAGCAGTTCTGAGAAACCGTCATAGCCAGAGGCTAACTTGAAACAATTTTATTTTATTCCAACTTATGTCCTAGGCCTGATGAAATTTGGATAGAAGCTGCTGCTGTTATTGTTGGTATCTGTTGTTGTCGTTATCTGTTTATGCAGAGGAAATAATTCATCTTTCTGCTGAATCATTTTATTATTGTTTCTGTAGCAGAAAGTTACAAATGCCCGATCTTTACAAATTACATAAACTAAATCTGAAGAGGTTTTCATAGTAGCACAAAAAAGGAATAGATTTGAAAACCAATATTGGCACACTAGAAGAGTTGTATCTTTTCTAAAGTTAGATGCTGTGAAATACTTTGAGAATTGAGTATGAAATCTCTTCTGTATTCAGGGGTTTAGGATAGACTGTAATATTCCTTTGTATTCATATACTTGGAGAAAGCTAAAATGCATTGATGCCACGGTAGAATACAATGAATTGATTTGCTGTTTTTTATCGAAGAGGTTCATGTCGCATGCTTTGAGAGCTCTTGTGCAGAACTACAAGAACAGAAAATTGAAATATTAGTGCTAGCCTTTGGGCAGAGTCCTTGGTGCAACAGAGTGGCAAAAGTGTAATGTCACAGGAGTGTATGAAGAAGCAGCTGAAATGTTTCTCTGAGTCTATTGGAGAATCTGGGAGTGTTGGGAGGAGATGGCTGAAGTACAATCAACACGAAACCAGCTGTGAGCTGCCTGTGTTTACAGCAGTCAAACAGCAGCTGAGAAGAGCACCTGGCGGTTGGATTTGGATCTCTCTGCTTGTTTTAATAGCATTTGGGCAGATCAGAGGCTTCATGTCAAAGTAGGTTAAGTGTAGAATGTCCAAGAATTTAACTAACAGCACTGTCTTTGCACTGCGTGGATGTTAGAAATACTGATAGAAGTAATCCTTTCTGACCTCTTCTTGGTATTGCGATTTGATCAGAATGAGTAGGAAAGGTGCATGAAGGAAGTTTTACTGTGAAGTTGTTTTTTCTGCTGAAGTGATGTGGAGTGCTGTCTTGGACTGCTTATTTCCTGGAGTATTTGACGAAATTTCAGAACTCATTGGGATTCTACAAATTGTCGAAATATCCATGAGGTGCCTATAATTCTTACCTAACAGAACCATAAGACAGTGTGATGCAGGTTATCATTTCTTTTCCCAGACCTTTTACAATTGTGAGAATCACTTTCTATTGGCAGCCTCAACCGCTGCCACATCCCCGGTGCCTGCTGTCACCTCAGCAAGTTTCCAACCTCTGGCTGGGGCTTCAGAAAGGTGTCCTGAACCACTTGTCCTGAACCACTTGAAACCAAAAAGTTTGTAACTCAACCCACTACCTTTTCCTTTGACAAGAGCTTGTTTGATATGGAAATTTCTGATGAGCTGCAGCCGAATGGTGTGTGTGTTGGACAAGTGGTTGAACAAACTGTTCTTCCACATCAGGTTCAAGTCCTGCTTCTCCTGCAGAGGCTTTTTTGGAGGATGCTTCGTTCCCTTAGCCAAATGGCATAGGAGAGCTCCTAGTCCCATAAAGCAATTGCCTGCTTCTCCTCCAAGTATCACTTGTGAATGGTGCATTTGAATATGTAATTTTATATGCTTTTGAGTGAAAAATGCAAGAAGTAAGTGTTGACTCCGAGTTAGGAGATGTAAATGAGTGAAAGATACACAAAGTTTCTGATTTGGTTGCCTGGAAGGAAAAAAAAACCCCACAACCTAGTTTCTGTGAGAAATTTGCTCATCATTCAGATCATACTGTAATTGTTGCACTCTAAATCCGTGGCCAGAGACTGGCAATATGGGCATTCAGAGCAAGGTAAGATTGCCAGGGTTGGGCACCACAAGATAGCAGAGCAAGAGTGTTTGGCAGAACTGGTGTTGCTGCAGTTTGCATCAGGGAATGCTCACTCCTTCAGTAGGCTTTGAGACTAATCTCACCTTCTCTTTCCCCTTGTACTTTTTCATTCCACAGAATTTAGGATATGTGTTCTGATCTCTTAACAGAAACCCTGCACTGTTTAATTCATATAACCCCGGTTACACAGCCAAGCCACCTTCTTTTAATTTTCTCTTACGCAACACCCTGTTACCCAGATTTTGCTTAGAGACCATATCTGAGCTTTCCTGAGCAGGGTGCTGACAAGACCTGGAAGCAGTGTTTGGTAGGAACAAACACTTGTACATCTGCACTCTTGCTCTTGTGCACGTGACAGGCGATCGACGCAGAAGTTGTAGTCGTTTGCCGCAGAGTTTCTGCGGAAAGTTTCTGTGGTGAGATACAGACATAACGAACAACCATGCTTTGGTTGAAACCTCTGTTTAAGCATTGAAACAAACGTAAATCCAAATTGCACAGCTTATTAGCGAGAGTCTGTAAACAGCAATTTCTCTTCTGAAGCAGTCTAACCTTGTAGATCCCAGCTGCATCCTAGCTCCCTTGTATCCTAAATCCCATTAGCAATTGTGATCAATACATTTCTTATTAATTTTATTTTTAAGAAAGCAAGATTTTTATAATTTGTATGGAAACATAGCAGTGTCATCTAGTATCTGTTTATTTTGGGGACAAGACCAGGCTTCTGAAACTGAATCTGGTCTGAACACCTCCGTGTTGAGCAAGCAAAGGAAACCCAGCCCTGTTTCGCACCGCCTCTCGCTGAGCACAGCCGTAATGAAACCAAGATGCATTATTCATTTGGAGCCCCTGTTTGAGTGAAAGGCGATAATCCTGCAAGGTAGCAAGCGTTCAGAAGGGGATATTTTGAACATGTTTGACTGCCATGGTGTTCGTGAGGTGGGCAGAGAACAGCTGGAGGCAGGCAAGGCAGCGCGCTTTGTCGATGTGTGTTTGGGAGCCCTGATCTGTTGCCGTTGCCCGTCAGAGCTGTGTCGGTAGGGATGAAGCAGGGAGAGGAGCTGAGGGACCCTCCAGCGGCATCTACACGAGTGCTTTGTATCGCCAAGCAACCAGGAGGAAAAACCCAAGTGACCTGGCAGCTTCCCAATGGAAGGTCTCTCCCAGGGCAAGACAACTGAGCCAGGATTTCACAATGCAACAGTTTGTGATATGTTCCGCAGCTGGATTTTTTGGGTTTAAGCTTTACATATTCTCTTTACAGTCGCAAAAAAAATAAATAAATCTTGAGTTCAGCTTTTGCTCAGGTTTATGTAGCTTACAAAAGACATTTCACTTCTGAGATGCTCACCAGAGTGAGTGGGGGTTTGCAGACGAAAGATGAGAGGGTTTTTTTTGAGGAGGGGCTTTTAAATGTTTTTAGCTTGAGGCTATGAAGTGCTGGAAATGCTGCAGAATTCTTTCTTTTTCTTATTTTTATCTGTGCGCCAGGCACTCGTCCATGCTCTCCGCCCTGCCAAAAAGACTTCAGCATTAATGTGACAGACCACCCTGTCTGTGGGTGAGGTGTGCAATCCGTTCTTGGAGAAGAGATCTTGAGCAGAGGCTGCTTATTATGTCGAAGTGCATGTGGTTTTCTGACAGGAGTTACTTGGCAGTCCGGAGAAAATATTAAACTCCAGTTACCTTGGAAAAGGCCAGGAGGACTTAAGTGCGTAGTGAAATACGTCTGTGTTTCATTTCTCCTCCGTCTCTGTATTGGAAAGTCTTGGTGATGGTCAAGTACATCCTTGTGTTTGAGGGTGCTAACTTGTCTGTGTCAGGAACAACTGCTGGCATTTCTGCCTGGATTTTTATTTTTATTTTTTCTATGGTTACCTGTTGAATTTATGAATGGGAATTCAAACGATTGGTAGTACAATGGAAGTAAAACCCCAAATGCAACAATTTGGAGCTGGGAATTTCTGCAGTCTGTTCTGCATTTTTGCTGATGGCTCTTGGGCATTGCTTATGCCATGCACATTTTAAAAACTTTCTTAAAAATATTTAAGAATATGGAGATTTTTTTATCAGTATTAATATTTGTTGTTATGAGAGGGTTATTTTTTCATTTTTTAACTTCCATTTTAAGGTCTTAAGTTAGAGTTTTTCAAGTCTCTGTCCCATTAAAAAAAGCTGACAGCTTTTTGAAATACACTTTTAATTACTGGAAATTAACAGGAATCATCTCTTCTGAGGATTTAGTTTCTTTAATTCAGTTTGCTATAGACAATAGTGGAAAATTTTCTGCTTCTGTGGATAGCCGTTTAAATGGTAAACAAGTCCTGAATGTTTATTTTCTTTACTTTTTTTACCTTTTGTTTTTTATTATAATATTGGTGTTAGAACCCAGTGTGAAAAAGTGTTCCGTTGAGCAGGCTTTTTTAGACAGGGTTTTTCCATCACGGTCTGAGTACTCGTGAGACAGCAGTGACTGTGTTCCCATTGCTGCCCATCGCCGTGCCGCCACCTGCCAAGGCGAGTGTCGGGGTGAGGGTCGGTGCCCACGGCCAGGCTGGCCGAGTGTGCGTGATGGTTGGGAGGCAGCTGGGAGGGGAGGAGAGAACTGCATTTCACACAGGTGTGACAAAACCTGAAAGCAAAGGAGGGTCCAGTTAGGGCTCAGGCATGCTTTGGACTCTCCCCTACCCCAACAGCTTCCAAGGGTTCACAGCTAGTAACTTAAACACAAGATAATTCAGGGAGCAATTTTGGCACATTCTTGCCAGTGTTGCATTGGCAGCCTGTTGTTCTGCAACTGTGTTAGCTTTCCGTGTGTGCCTGGGAAGCTATCTTAAAAAATATCTCCAAATGTTTAGAAGAAGAAAATTGTTATTGGCTGTGTATGCAAAGCAAACAAGCTAGCAAACCCTTCTCTGAATTGCTGGCTATCAATGAATTTTCTCAGTAACCAGGCTACCACTGGGTTTCTCTGGAAATTAAGCTCTTCACCTCAATGAGTTTTTTGTGTGTTATGTTGGTTTAGGAAGGTCTTGTCTTGCCAGCCCAGTGTTGCAATGTGCTTTTCCCTCTTGGGCTGATCACAGCTGCAGATGGGACTCTGAAACTGGCTTCTGAGGCTCTATGAGTACTGCTCCGCCGCTGATCAGCAGAGCTGCCTTGGGATCAGCGATGGTTACAAAATACAAGCTTAGGAAGGGAGTGCTCATGATCCAAGTGCTGTTGGATTTCAAAGCTCTGTAGGTGCAAACTTAGCAGAGAACTGAATTCTGAATCTCAAGGAGAATGATAGGAAAAACAGCTGCATCATTTCTTAGCACTTTGTGTATAAGCACTCTTTCTTAAAAAGAAAAATTACCATTTCATTGAATTGACTTAAAATTGGCTTGTCAAGCACTGAAAGTAAAATGTTTTTTTCTTTATTTCTTGTTCCTTTTATTTTGTCATGAATTAGTTCAATTTTCAGCTTTTCCATGTAAAAAAAACCCAACCGCTCCTAGAATCTTTCTCAAAATGCAAGCCAGTGATTTTGTGTGAATTCACGACACCCAAAGCTGAAGATGTAAGCCGTCAAACACTACAAGACTTGAGGCAGAATTACTGCATATAACCAGGAGATCTCGGTGCATAGAGTCTAGCTGTGAGCTCTTCCTGCTCTCAATCCTAACTCATTTGAACTGTTAAAAAGCAAACAGCTCAAAGATGTATTAGGAAGCCAACACTTAATAGTGCAGGAATTGAGATGAGTAAATAGCAAGCAATTCAGCTTTGATGTACCTAGATGTGCCTCGAGGAATCTACAACTGCCTCTGAATTCAGTGTTTCATCTACTGTCTGCATTTGAACTTATGCAACAGCCTAAATACTTGGGTGTTGCATTTTAACCATCTTCTTTTCATTGGAGTTTGGAGTGTACGTTTTCCAATAAAGTATTTGAGCGTTCAGTGCAGTCGTGTTCTTGCCATGTTGATTGGAAAATGAATTTACAATCCGATGCAGGAATAACGAGGTTTCCAGATGTGGATATCGGATTCCATTGAACTCCCGCCACATTGCGCGAGCTCGAAACTCAAGCACCGCTACAGAAATGAAGGAAGCGTCATGTTTGCAAGCAGGTTCTTCCTCCCCCTTTGCCTGGCCAGATCGCGTGGTCGGCGCCCGCATCCTGCAGCATCCTTGCCTGCTGCGGTGCTGCCCTGACGACATGCCAAGGACGCGGCGGCCACACGGTTGCTGCCAGAGGGGCCACCAGAAGGGTCCCCAGGATGCTCACAGCTGGAGGTGTGCAGGACAGGAGGCTGGACTGTGGCGTGTCGGGGATCACAGTTTGTTACCTGTGCTCCTGAATTCCCATCTTGGGACAGCACTTAATTTCAGACTTCCTTCTCCAAGCAAACAAAACCTTGTGTTCAGCTTTGGAGTACGTACCTGTGGAAAGATCCTTAATAAAATACGTCCCTGTGTAGGGAGCTGTAGTAGAACTTGTTTCAGACTGGCTTCATGCTTTTTCAAGAGCAGCCAAGTTATTCTGTGGTTGTTGAAGATTTCTTGAGCAGAAAGATAATCTTGTAAAGAAGCCCAGTTTGTGCAGTGGGGGTGATTGTTAACCTGAGTGGATCCCCTGTGACCCTCACCAGCCACAGGCTGCTGGAGCATCCCCACTCTGATGTAAACCTGGGAAAATCTGTTGCCATCAAAATGAATTAATGAGGAGCTATTTGCTGCTGGGTGGTCTAGCATAGAGACATACAATTTTTAATTCTTCCTGGTTTCACTGAAGTTGAAGATGGTGCTGTTTGCTTTAAAGCAATTTTGCTTAGGTTTGGCGAAGGTATTGAATTTGTTGTGATTATGCTGGTAAACAGCGTTCAGGAATTCCAGCCAACTGCTGTCTTTGCTGAAGTGGTTTTTTTGGTTGGAGCGAATTTTATTAAATTTACGGAATAACTTTAATTAAAAGCCTGTAATTTCTAACGTTTTATTTACAGTGAGTATACAGATTTTATGCATTGATAGCTTTGCATATTTACTTGGCAATTTGTTAAAGTAATTCACTTTGTAATTATTTCATGATTACTAATGCTTTGGTGCCATGCCACTTTCTGTTAAGTTTTGTTGTTGGCTTTGTGGCTCTCTGATCTTTCACAATCTTTGTACCACTTTGTATATGATAGTTCTTCATACCAATCCCCTAATCTTTGTCTTTGTTCTAACTTCCTTTGCTCTACTTAGGTCTCTTCCTGAGCTATCTGTGTGTGGCCAGAATAAGAGAAAAGATACTTTGCTCCACCAAGACAGAACATATGGTCTATTTATTTAGGTGGACGTTATTTCTATCTGATTTTTACACAGAAATAGTATGTCCTGTGCCACAAGTTGTTTCCAGACGTATATAAAGAACATGCTTTTGTCTCCAGAGTGTTTCTAGTCTGCAGGATTGCTAGAAGTAGAAATAATGTCCATGTCACAAGTCACTTGAGTGGTTCAAGGCACAAGTTATGTCTGTATTATGTCACCTTTTCCCCATGACAAATGCTGTTCTTCAGCCCTTAACAAATAATTCCTCTCTTCTTAATTCCACATGGATTTTTAGTTTAAATTCTAGGCTTCTTTATATAGCAGCAACTTCTGACTTAGACTACAGAGGACACTGGATTAAGCCTTCTTTTGTGTCTGGAGAGGGGGCAGCGGTGGAGAGGTCATCTAGTCTCATGGTGAAATGAAGCCTAGATGAGCAGTGAAGTAAGGCCAGATGGAAGTGCTGTTAAATATCCCTAGTAGCCCAACTCTTCAAAGCTCTGTTTTCTTTGTAAAGCTTTCCTGCGATTCATTTGGGCTGGGGAATGGATCCCACAGCGTTCCAGAGCGCAGTCACGCGTGACAGATGATGTGTTTGCAGCCTGGTGTGGCCCGTGGGGTTGTGCTCTGGTCCTCAGCAGTGAAATGTTTGTATGGGCTTTTGATGAAGACCCGTCTTCCTGTGTTAGACAAATGAAGAGTGTCATTTGGGCAACCCTGGGACTTCTTAGTGCTTCTTACCTCAGATAGCACTCGTGCTCCAGACCTGGGCTGGATTATGTTTATCTGTTAGCTCACGGGTGCCTTTTACTACCGTGCCTGCTGCTTGTCTTGAAAAGAAAACTGGAAGTGGGGTTGCTTGGTTTGCTTTTGGCTCGTACTTCGTTCTTAGCCGTGTTATTCTTAAACATGAGAAAACTGCTAGAAGACTTGGACAAATCTGGAATGGTCTGTGGGATTATCTGGGATGTATACTTTAGTTGTGTGTGAGATTTCTTCTTCCTATTCTCTGCTAGATTTAAAAGTTTTAGCTTGAAAAACAACTGTTGGTAATGGCAATTTATAACAGTCTGTGTCCTGGAGCATAAATTATGATGAAAAAAGCAGAGGATTTAACAAGTCTAAAACCTCCCTGTCTGTTGCTCTGTTTTAAACATTGTGGGATAATCTAGCATATGCTTAAGTTAGTCACTGCCTCAAATGCAAAAGTATTTTAACTTTGATACCTAATGTCTTTTGCAGACAGCTTAGATAATGTTTCTGTGCAAGAGGTGTGGTGTGTTCTTACATTTGCCATGGCTGCAGTAGAGAAGACAGGTATCTGATGGTATTTTTGTCATTGTTTTTTAACTGTGGAACGTAGATTATGGTTTGGCTGTTTTTTTGTGGAAGAATGTAGGGGAATCGGATTGTGTGTTGTCTTCTGTCCGGCTTCTTCGTCGCTGTAGGGCGATAGGATGGACGTGGCATCCTGGGTCAATTGTTACACCACAATGAGCCCTGCTCTCTTCTGCTCCGGTAAAACAACGTCTGGGATAGGTTTGATGTGCAGTCTGGATCCTTCCTGGCTACCTTGGGGACCTGGCTTCTTGCTGTGCTGCTACATTTTGTCCCTGAGCTGAGAGGAGCCTACAGCTCAAGGTCAGGTATGGGCATCACCATGGGTGCTGCAGCTTTGTCTCCTGCCGTGCGTGTCCTCGTGTTCCTTGTCTGTCCTTAGGCGTGCTGCCCGTCCCTCCCCAGCAATGTGGAGTGTTGCTTCGCCAGCATCTTTGTGGAGGTTGACGGGGTTGGCCGCTCGTGGTGTTGCTGACTCTGGACAGGGAACTGGTTTTGCAGAAATTGTTCCTTTGATACAATCTGATAGAAAGCAAATTTGTCTGCATCTCTTTAGCAATCACTGCTGCAGAGAACTGTTGACCTCTACATTAGCCCGGTTAACAATATTGAAATCTCATTCCACGGGTTATTGCTTTCCTTTAAATATTGCTATAATTTGTTAAACACAGACTTGCTGTTGTGGTGATTTATGCTAAGATAAGTTGCTGATATGATACACAGGGATTTAGTCTCTCTGTTTATGAATCTATTTATTCCTTGTGCATTAAATTACTGTTTCCTCTGAATGGAAGCATCTGAAATCCAGCGTGTTTTATTATTTCTTGCACCATTTTGACAGACTTATCAATGTAGCTCAAAGAATGAAGTTTTTATTTAAATAATACAGATGTGTTTGTTCAATTTTACATTTAATAGGCCTGGCTTCTTTCAAGTTCGTGACCAGCTTTGCCTCAGACTTAAATGTGTTGTTTTCCAGACACAGGGAGAGTAAGAGGAAGGATAAGTATTTTTGCACTTAGAGAGGTCACAGGGTAGAGTGAGCCTGCAGGAACAGAAGCCTTGCAAGGGCTTGCAGAGAGCACCCTGTACCAGATCCCCGTGGTTTAACGAATTCTGGAAGGCAGATGGATTTTTATCAACGCCTGCTTTTGTTTATCCACCCAACAGTCTGACAGTGAGAGGAACAGGAGTTCAGTAAATAGTATAGCTAGAAAAAGAGGTAACACAAATTCTTCTTCCCCCCGTGAGGTGGAGAAATCCTTTTATTCAGTTGGCATAAATTTTGGTAACGGAGCTAGGATTGAGCTGACGGCTGGATTATCAAGTTGCTCTGAAACAGTGGATGCTTCCTAATGACCCCTAATCCTGTGAATTAAGTCTATTTTATTAGAATTTTCAATGTCTTTAATTTTTCCTCTTCTAGTATAAGCATTTTAGCATCTGCACTTGTGTATAACAACTACCAAGATTTTTCCTCTTGGCCACATTTTACTGCACTTGTTATTAGCTTGATTTATTGTATTCTTACTCTTATTTTAGTATTCATGTGGCATGTGACTTCCTTAGAAAGTTAAATGTCAGGTAAATGCCATTGCTTTATTAATTTAAATGTAATCAATAGAAAATGTGCCACTGCAGGAGCACAGCTCAGCAGGTCTCTGACTGGAGCTGTGAATTTTCTTACAGAATTTTGGGATGCTGTCTACCAAATTCGTTCCTAATGCTTGTCTGGAAGGTGCTGTCATATGAATTCTCTGACGTTGGTGATCCATTTTCAGTTAAACTTAGTTTAGCTAACGTGCATGTACTTTGTTTTATTGTTATCTTGTAGTATTTTCCATTCTGTGATTTTTTCAGTGTCTTACATGTCCAAGTTAAAAATGAAGCTACTGATGAGCATGAGCTAGCTTGTAATTGTATTTGGAGAAAGGAACTAAGCACGTTAACTTGGCTAATAACTGTAAGTATGGCTTTCATACTCAGGAGTTTGGTATGCTTACAAACCAAAGGACAGAGTAGTTATTTATTTTAGTCTGAGGGTATAAAATTGGGTAGTACCTTGGCTTTTATGTGAGAATAGCTGTTGGCTTGTACAGAGAATAAAGGACCTAATACATGGCAGCATCTGGCTTGTTAATAGCTGCCAGAGCAGATGCATGTAGTTTGGGATTTAGGTCTGCTTCTGTAATATCAGATTGCTCTCTGCTTATTTTTGATGTAGCTACTGGTTCCTTTTTAATGGAAATTGAGGAAAGGATAAAGGTAGGGTAAGATGACTGTAATATTTGGACATGAGACAAGTGCCAGTCTGGGAAAAAAAGTGAGTGGGTGGAGTAACATATTTCAATTTATAATGTAAAGAATAAAGAAATAAGAAAGAATAATGTGTGTAAAATACTACAGCAAGAATGCAACAAAAATATGTTCTCCTGGTACGTCTTTAGAGATCTGGTATCAGTGGGCCTGGATAAAGCACTGTCTGACCTTTACGCGGTAAGGAGCATATAGCTTTGTAAGAGATTTCATGTTCCCTGACATATACTGGCAAAGAGCAAAGAGTAAAGGTATGACCCAACCCCTGTGATCTTACAAAGAGCAAACTGAATCAAACAGAAGGAAATTCTCCTAACTCAAATTTTGTTATGTAGTGAATACCTTTATAGGAATATTGTCAGTGAAAGTAATTCTGTGTATTATTTGAATCTCCCCAAGCTGATTCAGCATACTGGAAGCAAGTATGGCTGAGATCATCTCTGAAATTTTCTATCTCAAGATGAAATGAAGCAAGTTAGCTGGTGGACTCAAAAATCAGAAGCTCACTGATCTGGTCCTTCATTTTAAAAGTTAAAAGCAGAAAAATTCTAGCAGAGGTCTTGAGACTTAATTGAATGACTGACTATATTCAAGACTGGGACCTGGCCAGAACCACTTTAGTAGGAGCAGGCTAAGTAAAGATGCTGATACTTTCCGGAAGGTTTGGTATTGAAGTTGTAGGCATTTTTGAACTGAAGAGTGCTAATATAAAGGCAAGACAGCACAGCACAAAAGTACGGTAGTGCATTCTAAGAGAATCTGTTAAGCTGCTTTGAAGTATTTCCTCTTCTGCTTGTCCTGCCATGAATTTGGTGCATTGTGTTTCTTAGAACAAAACTGCCTATTGGTGTAAAGAAAACTGAATTCCTTATTTGTTGGTCACCAACAACATCCTGCAAAGCATAAGGCTCGGAGCTGGCATAGATTTCCACCCTGAGTCATGTATTTAGTAAACATTTAATTCAATTTGGGTATTCACCTGGGGAGGAGATTAAATGAGAGAGGTCAAGCAGCTGCTGAGTGTTGAGTAATTCAATACTTTGGACATGTTGAGATTTTAATAAACATCAAGGTACATGGTTTGAAATTGGAGCTGGGAGTTGAGGCTGCAGAAAGAAAAGGTTCGTCTTTCAGTTTTAATTACGAAACCAGAGACACCTCTATCCTTGAGTTTTGCAAGCTGTAGGAGGGCTTAATGAGTGGTGTTCGGCTTTGATATTCTCTATGTGAGAATATCCTTCAGGTACAGAGTATAAAGACCAATATCTAAAAATATCTTAAAAACTATCATTCTGGAGGCTACTGACCTACTTGTTTAAAGAGCAGGCAGTGCAAGTAGCCTGTGTTCAGGATTTATAGACTGTGTTACCAGGTCAAAAGAAAAGAGCATGCAAGACTTGGCTCCTGTGCCTGCGATATCCTTAATCCTGATTATGCACGTGTATTATTTCTAAATTGAGCCTTTCATTTAGGATCACATTCATAAATATGGGTTTGGACCGAGATGTTGGTGCTTATTATTGCATCATTCATTTTTTTCCTAGTGTTGAAGATGTCAATCCAGGATGCTGTTGCAAGGGTCATTTTTGAAATCTCTTGCTTCACACGTGACCATTTGTTTTCTGTGACAGCGAGGTGGAATCCTCGGATGTCTGTGATGCAGAAGCTCTTTGTCTTCAGCTACAGTATTCATCCATAAAACTGAGGGGAAAATCCATCATTCACTCAGCTTGTGATACAAGATTTTATCTCCTGTAGTTTTGAAGATTTTAAACAAGTTTTTTTCTCCCCCATGCTGCCCTTAAACAAACTCTCTGCAAACACTTATTGAACCCTTCATTTTTTTCTCCTCCACATCTGCTCTTTAAATTCTTCCTTGTCGTGTTTCCAGATGAAAATATGTCCGCAGTCGGCTGCTGGCATGCTGAACCCGCTGCCTGTCACACCAACCTGGCAGAGCCTCTGTCCTGGTTTGAGCGAGAACAGTGCCAATTCTCTGTTCAGTGATTTTTTCACTTTTCAGCTCGATCTCTTCTAAGAGGCTGCACTTTCTGAAGTCAGCAGCGTGTTCCTGCAGACAGTGCTTGCTCCTGGCAGTGCTAACACCTGATGTTTGCAGTCACTGCCTGGGAATGGGATGCAGAAAGGCTCTGGCTGATACTTGTTCCCACAGTGACCAAGGCCACTGCCTGCTCTTGTGTGCCACGCTGGGGGTGCCAGCAAGTAAGAGGGTTGCAAGGAAATAAAAGGATCACATCTTGGGTGGTTAACAGACAGGACAGATGCCCAATGAGAGTATTCCATTCCATCTACATCATATTTGGTGTAGAGCTGAGGGATCACGGGGATTAAGCTCTCTTCTTCAATGGCCGGTGTCTGAAGAGGACTCGGTCCTTTCCTCTGCCCTTGATCCCAATCCCTGAATTCCTGCGCTGAGTTCCCATCTAGAACTTCCCTTGTGCCTGCCCCACAGTGTCACTGGTGATAGCTCTCAGAGTAGAGTTCGATACTGATTTTGTGTACGTTTGGATATATTTCATTGTTTTCATTATTTTGTTATTGGTACCATTATTGTTTCCTTAAAGCTCTTTTAGTTTTCTTCTCTTGTCTGTAAGCCTCTCTGTCTTGATTGCTTTTCCCCTCCCCTTTTGGAGGGAAGAGGGGTTTTTAGAGAGCATGTGTCAGTCGTTCTTCTGGCCAGGCCAGCCCTAACCCATGACACTCTGTTCTTTCCTTAGAAGTCTCTAAATGTCTTCCCTCTTGTACACTTGGTCTGTCTTTTTTTCACTTGTGATATGGTGAATCTTTTTTCATCTGAATATCATCTTTGTCTGTCCTTTTGTCTTCAGCTGCTTGGAATTTTGGTGCATAATTTACAAATTTTAGGTGACAGTGGTGATGGATAGCTTTGCACCTCAGATTCAAGAGATCAGAATGGTGTTGTAATAAAAACGGATTGGAAAATCATTTATTCTCATTTTTCCTCACATCATGAGATTTATGTGCACTTCTAAGGTGTAACAACATCTGCTCAATGTGACCTTCAGCTGGAAAGTGAGTCTCTCTTGGTTCACAGTTCAACCTGTAAACTTCTTTGTATTCTTGAAACTCCGTTTTACTCAAATCTAGAATATTTAGGATAACTATCCCATCATGAAAAGAAATTCTGAATGTGGCGTTGCTTCTGCTGTTCTTCATTTTGCTTGTACATCCACTTTGTAGGTGATTTGCAAGTGAGAAAAATCTCAGAGATTTGTCCATACTTTGTATTACGTACAAAGTCTAAGCAGTGAAGCTGTTAGCTTGGATAAATCTTCCTGTGTTTTTGTTTGTCATTGGAACTATTATGGCATCTCAAGAATAGCTGTTTCAAAGAATAAAGCGTTCTAAACACACTTGTCTAAACTTATAAAATCTTTTTCAAGTGCTGACTTTGAAGGATTAACCTTAATTATATTTCAAAGTTTACAGTAATCGGCAAGTGATTTGGACTTTATTTTGTTTTACCAAATTGATCCTGTTAAAATATTGTTATCGGGGATGATTTGTGTGGCGAAGGCTTTATTGAGCAAACAAAACCCTAAGCTTCGTGCAACTGGTCAGACCAGCGATCGTTCTGGTCAAGCAGGCTGAGTGCCGGGGGTTTGCTGTGTCAGAGCGGGGCACGCGAGCACTGGCTTTGCCCGGCTGGTGGCTTTGCTGGCATCCACAAGCAAGATACCGAAGATATTCTGTATTCGCAAATAGGAGCCACAAGTTTCATTGTTTTGGTTTGGTTTTGTTTTTCAATTTTTGTTGGTATAGGGTTTTTTTTACCCCACTACTAGTTGCATTTCTGGTTTTGAGAACAAGTAGTTATTTTTTCTCTATGTCTTCCCAAGGTCTTCCAGCAAGAAGCTCCACGCTACTATAAGCTGTGTCAAAAAGTGCCTCTCTTTGACTTCACGTGCACTTTCTGATGATTTTATTTGACATAGTCTAATTCTCTATCAATGAGAAGCGATAAAAACTTGTCACTGCTTAATGTTTTTTGCGATTTCAATACATCCCCTCTTTTCCAGGCTGGAGCTTCACAACTGTCTCTGCCCTTGTTCAGGGGGTGCTCTACATTTCTGAGCTTGATACTGTCTCCGTTTTGGATGTGTGTTACATGGCACTTGTCAACTTCGATAAACGCGTCTACTGCTTTATACTTAGTTGCTTCATACAAGGAGTAAGGCTGCCCGTTGCAATTAATTTGTTTTTACAATACTGAAAAAGTCTGAAGCATCTGCAAACTTTGCCTCACATATTCTCTTATTTTGTGGATGCATTGACCTGCACCAGTACCTCTAGAACTGTGAAAAACCTGCCCATTTATTCCCGTCATCTGCGCCTTCCTTTTTTAATACTGTTAATGCACACAGAGATCCTTTCCTTTTATCCTGTGACTCCTTTGTCTTTGTAAGTGTCTTTGGTGAAGGACCTTGCAAAAGAGCTTTTCAGAAATTAAAATATGCTGTAACAACAAGGTCACCCTGAATAAGATACGTGTTGGCTACTTCAGATATTTTATTTTCACTTTGAAGACTGAACTCAGTAGAAGACATGCTTGCAGTTCTGCACTGTATTAGGTCAGCATGTAAGTCTATTAATCCTGTTTCATATTATTCCCAATTAAATATTTAGATTTCAGGAGTCCATCTTTTCTCCTCTAAACCACTTCTCAATGTTGTCTTTTCTTTTATCATCTGTTTGTTTTCTGCTGAAGTCAGTCTCACTCTGTAGCTGTAATGGAGAGTTTTTATGCTAGTTAAAAAGAAGCTGGAAGCTTGTCCTGAAGTGGCACCAAAAAAACAAGTATTAAAAAATTGTCACTTTGTGTGAGACTTGCGCTTTCAATGACACTGCTTCTGGGTTATTGTTTCTGTGGATTTTATCAGCTGTTGTAAAGCCTTTTCCCCATCTCTTTCATTTCTAGACAGATCCTCTGACTCTTGCCTGGCTTAAGGAAAAGCAACAGAATGGGAGCTTACTGAGCTCCAGTGTTATTATTTATATTTACCTTTTCTGCCGTGGCCTCTGAAGTCTCAGGGGCATTATCTACTGCACCTTTATCATAATTTTGCCCATTATTATCTAGGGTGGTTTTCTTGCTTTTGAAATCTGAAAATAAATATAATAGTACTTTTTATACCTTTAGCAAGTTGTTCCTCAGAATCTGTCTTGGCTTGTCTCAGTATTTTTTATTTAATATTGGAAAGATGGTATTTTTCTCACCTCCTTTTATTGTTTTTATTCCTTATGCTCAGTGACACGTCTTTTTTTTTTTCTTTTTATTTGTGATATCTAGGAATGTATAGAGTCTAAAAATGATTTCCCATCACAAAATGTAACATATCTATATTAGGATAACTCCTCCAGCCAGTATACATGTGAACATGTTTTTGATTTTGATCTGATTGTTTATGGTAATTTTGCTCCTCTTAAATGAACAATTAACTGGTACTTGCCTCCAGTCTCCTCTTGCTTATTCGTTTTGGCTATATATTAAATTAGGATGCTGCAGAATTACTAGTCAAAATGTCCATTGGTCAATGAAGTCATTTCAGTGGTTGGAAATTTGTGTAAGTTTAGGATGCTTAACATTTAAACTCAATTGAGAAGTGTATAATTATCCATTTAGATAATTTCATGATCATATCTTTGTGATTTCACTAAATAGAATTATCTTAAAAATACCTCTGTGCAATTTAGCCACATATATAAAATAATACTTATGGGCTCTATCAGTATAGCACATGCAGCTTTGAGGATCTCATCCACGTAAGTGACTAACTAGCCTGTGCGCCCTGGGAGTTGCAAAGCTTCTGGTAAATACGTCAGGTTTGTGCTATCCTGGTGCTGACCTCTTGCACTAGGATAAAATATTTTACAGCGGATTTCAGTCAAGCGCCACAACTTGGTTCAGTGCATCCTGTAGATACTTTTGCTGTAAAAAATAAACTGCAGAAAAGAAATCTGAGCTGCTTTCACTTTTCTCTTGGTGGAGCTGATGTAAATTTTAATGAAACTCTTAACAAAAACTGAATATTCTTTTAGTAATGACTCTGAAAAATTACCTGTTGCTGCTTTGGCTTCTAGCTACAGCTTTTCTCATTCTAGTGCTATGTTATTACCTGTTGACCTTTGCTAGGGTCAGATCAGCCTGATCTTTATATCTCCTCTGCTGGAGGTTGTATTTGTGTAATACACAGGTGAAACTTCATCGCTGTGTCAACACTATTTTCGACTGTACAAAGGTAGTTGTTTGCCTGTCAAATCAATGACGTCAGCAGCTGAGTTCCATAAGCACAGTGTAGATAGAATTTTCCTTTTTACTTACTGAGCTCAGCGTGTTCTTCCAGCTGATGCTCAAACCACCTCCAAGCAACCTTTAAAAATAGAAGGTTGTGTCTTCCTGTATTTCCATGTTTGTTTTGACCGGTAACTAAAGTACTGAAAATTGGGGATGTCTGAGAGCAATAGTCATTTCCCTTTAGTCTCAGGTGGGCGACTGGCTGTAAGGAGATGTGAAGCTGTTGCGTTGGTTTTGCAATCGCAGTCTCCTGCACAGACCGCTTCAAATGGCCTTAACACAGATTTCTCTATTTTTGTTATAGAAAGGAGAGGTGTTTTCTGCTTCCTGCAGGATTACAGATTTCTTTGTATGACCCCCTGGTGTGTGTGTGGCAAATGTCTGCCATGATTGCTAAAACAGTTCTATCAAGATTATTAATTGCATAATTAGGATGTATAAATAAAACTTTTCACATGACTTTGATTCTCTTGCTGAAATTTTCACGCATGATGATGCGCTATAGTAGCGTGCCGTAGTAAAAGCAATAATTGAACCGTGAGACCACAGTTTCCTACTCACACATATTCCTTGTAATTATATTTTTCCATGGCTTAAGAGAAAATTCACAAGGGGACAGTCTCACTCCTTGTGCAGCTTGCTGCTTCATAAATCAGTGTCAGCATCTTAACTTCGGGGCTCATCAACCAAGTGAGCTTATTGTTTCTTAGCGGGTGTCTGTGTTACAGAAAAACATGGTGACTCAAAAAAAAAAGTGGTCCAACAAGTTAGGATTTTTCCAGAAAAAAAAAAAAAAGAATGATGTTATTCTAGGGATCTTATGGCTCTGAGGTTTATTTGTGTTTCTGGTTCACTCCCCAAACTTGAACAGTAGAACAATAGTAGAACATGGAGATTTGGGTAGCATCCCCAGATTTCAGATTTCCTAAATTATAAATGTACTGGTTTTGAGCTTATATGTGTAACCTGTGTTAACAAGACCTTTATATAAAAATGGTGGAGGCTTTTGGGGTTGTTTTTTTTTCTTTTTTTTTTTTTTTTCTGTGTTGTTGCAACACATATGTCTAATAGCAAGTATTGGATCTATCACGGAAAATATTTCATTGTCTAGTCAGTAACAGGAAAAATACCTTCCACTGCAAATCAGCCTGCAAGCCTCTTAGAATACAAATAGTAAATATTTAATAGTGAAGGAGTGTTATCTCTCTAAGTGGTGAATGTTTGGTTTCCGTCTTCTTCCACTGATGGCAAGCTGTATTGTTCTCTCACCAACTTTCAAGATGAGCACTCTTTTGGATTAAATACCAGTTTACAATTTTTCAGTACGTAAAATTGCATTGGGGAAGATTGAGAGAAGGAAATGCTGACTGGAAGTGCAAATTGTGAGAGAAATGTGCATTCTTACCTGAAACAGTCCTTACTTTATTAGATGGAAAATCATTATCCATGATTTGGGTTATAAATTTAGCCTGTAAATTGCTGTTCATTTTCTGAATGATTCGGCATTTGATACTTCAGTCTGCAAACACATATTTAATTATTTATTCTCCTTTGTCAAATCAACAGAAAAAAAGCTATAGTGAATGAAGTCTTGGTTTTTTTGTGGCTTTGTTTTTATTAAATATTTAGACTGGAGCCTTTTGTTTTGACCATTTACACCTGTGCCTTCAGGGAAATATTTTTCTAAATATCCTCTTAGACTTTGTTGTCACGCCAGATGAGTCTGGATGCTTTAATGGATACTCATATAGAACAAATACAGGGAATGGTAGTTACTCAGTAAGCAATGCATTTTTTTTTTAACTTACATGATTTTTAAGTCATCTCAGCATCTCTGCTGAGGGGAAGAAGATCATTTTCAGAATTTTTATGCTGGAATTCTGGCAAATAAATTAACCTTTCAGACTTAAATGAGGATATGCGCTGTAAAGTGGCTAGAAGCAAGTATGTATGCTACCTTAAATGAATTCAGAATGGGTTATCTGAAATTGTGGTAATGGCAAGTAATGTCTTTGCTCTTACACCGTTAAAACGTTTAAATGCCAGCATATTCCCTTGGAGTTAATGGGCAGGTTGTGATTTATGGAAGTACTCTTGTGCTCAGTAGCTTACAAGCAGTAGAGCGCACTTGGGTCCCGCAGCATGTTTTGGCTTTCCAGCCCAGGCCTGGGACCTGCTCGAGAAAAGGTAATATCTAAGTTCCTGCTGTGCTGGGAGAGAGTGCCCCAGATCCTGGAGTCAGCTTTCGCAGCCCTTTCAAGGCAGCTGAGTTGTCTAGAGCAGTGCCTCCAGCAGATTTTGTCAGCTGGTTTAATTTATGAGCACCTAGATATCATGCCATGTATTGTGCCTTTTAAATTCTCCAAATAATTGTTTTCGTTTGACCTCCTGCAGTGCATCTTACCCAGCTGGGCTGTGATGCCAGCGCTTTCAGCAGCGTCTGTGAAAAGTTTCAGGATTTCGCCACTGCAGTAACCCGTGGTCAAATGTCTGCCTAGGTAGTAAGGTGAGCTCTGCAAACCTCTGGCTGCCTCTTTATAGACTTCTAGAGAAGGCAGTTTTATGACCTTTTTTTCCTTTATGTGAGCCCTGAAGATTTGAAAGCTTATAGATGATGGCAGATCAGTTTTGACCATCCTGGAAATGTTACTGAGTGGCCTCTGTGAATCTTGCTGTTTGTACGTTGTTAGTCTTCACTAATCAGATGCAAACGTATTTGAACAAAGGGAATTTTTTTACATTAGTTGGTAATTTCATTGAGAACAGACTTGGTGTGATGTACACTTCTGTTCAGTTGTCCTAACAAAAAATGATCATTATTAGATCTGAAACCAGAGTTTCAGGAACCAAAATGAAAGGTTTGAGTATGAGTGGAGAGAGTGAAGGATGGCCCTCATCCTAGTCGAGAGGTGACGTCCCTGCCCAAAAACAGGGAGGTTGGACTAGATGATCTCTAAGGTCCGTTCCAGCCTAGGCCATTCTGTGATTCTATGATTTACAAGTGCATTTCCTCTTCCCATCCTTTCCAGCTTCCAATAGGTCCTTTGCCTTATTAAAGAGATTAGTGATTCAGTGAGCATATGGCAGCAAATCTGAGCTGGTGTCATCTCTGTTAAAGCAGTGGCAGTTTCCAAAAGTGAGGTTCAGTGATTTGTGAGGGGAAAAAAGTGTTGCTTTTTCTCCCTTTCTCCGACCGCTTATCTCAGACTATCTACACGGGAATGCTTCAGTTCATCTTGAACATTTTGAGCCTGTCTTCTCACCATGCTACAGCAATACATTTAAAAAGAATCAACTCTGGGAACACACGCTTTGCTTGGAGCTGAGTAATATGCTCACAACTCAGGCAGTTGTTGCAGTGAAAAATGTGTTATCACTCACGCTCACTCCGCAAAGGTCAGGAATTGGCTGGAGCCATTCTTGCACCTGCTCCCCTGTCAGTCTCAGGCTTTTTTCTCACCCATTTCTGAGCAGATTGCTCAGTTTGGTGGTGGCAAAGGCAAGCAGCCTCTCCTCTTCGGCTAAAAGAGAAAAAAGGAGAATATAATTTATAATTATATAATTTCCTTTGGAAGTCAACCCAGCCAAATTGTTTAGTAACTTGGACTGATAAGCATGGATGAGCAGTGACTGTGATGGAAATACAAAACAATCACATTTTCAGAGAATGCACCTTGCTCTCAGTAGCTTTGTTACACTTACTGCAGCTGAAGCAGAGGTGTCTTACAGCTGCCTCACTACGACAGTCCTTGATTTTTCGTAGCGGTGTATCAGTGTCAGCATCTCCTGTACAGCCTGCCCTTGAGATCTTTGGCGAGCAAATGCTATTTACATGGAATGTAGTTTAGATTTGTTTCTGGAGCACACTTTTAAAAATAATAGAAAAACATTGTATTAAGTATTTGAATTTAAGTATTACTAGCAATATGTGGTCCCTCAGGATTGAGGGAGAGAGACTTTTTTTTTCCTTTATAAATACTTACCGTGGTCTTTTAACGGTAAGCTGTAAGTGCTAAGCTGCAAGACATGGCTTGTACTCTGATAATGATGTTAATGAGCCTTTAGAATTGCAGAATCCTACGTTAACATCATATGTTTTGTGGGCAATCTTGTAGTTATAAAGTTATAATTGTTTCCAAGTAAAAATAGAGAAAAGCATCTGTGATGCTGAGTGACGAAGCCAGAGGCTCCCATCACAGAGGCAGACGTGACCATATTATTGCAGGCCCATAACCGCCATCTTGGAAATCATCCCGACTCTCTTGCCAGGAATGCAAAGACCAGGCAGGTCATCTTCCACTCCTGGCCAAAGAAGGAAAGGCAGGGACACAATGTCCTGTGGTCCCAAGTCCATCCTGCTGCTGATGTTGGCTCCGTGACATACACGAGTTCAATGAGACTTAGACACAACTGTTTCTGAATTAGAGGAGGAAAAAATATAGTTATTGCTGAAAGCTGAGGTTTGTTATAATCTCACGGAACTAATTTTCATAAAATTCTTATTACTAGAATCAAATAATTACTTATGATTAAAGCTTTCTGTTGGAAGGGAAAAAAACCCCAGAGCTTTAAAGCTCTGATAGATAAAGAAGCTTGAAAATCTGAATGCTTACGTGTCCCAAGGTTGAAAAATAATTTAGTGAGTAAGACAGTGTAAAATCAATAATAAGACTTTTTCAGAGAGGTCGAACTAAAACCTTTTCAGTTCTGGGCTTGGTACTTTTGGAATTATTAGGTGGCTGTTACTATCTTTGATAAACAATACAGAAAGCCAAGTCCCTATTTGTGGGACATCTGCAGTCCTGCTCTAGGAATCTCCGATTGGTGTCAAGTTGGTATTGGAAGAGTATCTAGGAGAAACATTTGCTAAACATGAATTACCAGAGCTTTTATGTGTAATTGCAATGCATTCTTGGAATTTATTTTGCACTTTTTTTTCTTTTCTGCATTCTTCATAAAACTTTATCTAAAATATTGATTGCTTGGCTTGCCCTACTAATTTTGGGTTTATTTTTCCTGTGCGGGATAAAGAGTAAAAGTGACTTAATCCTCAAAAGCTGCAAGGAATGTTGGATCTGGCACAGAGAAAGAAAATAGTTGGTTTGCAGTGGGGATGGGATGGAAACCAAATACTTCTAATGCTTCCTAAAAGAAGAAAAATGAGCAGCTGATGCTCATGACTTGCAACTTTCAAACTTTTATCACAAATAAATTGAAGTGCTTGTGTAGTTTTGTCAGCCATTTTAGTAATAGTTTTGCTGTATCACTGGAATAACACAGCACTACATTAGCTCACTTCTACGCAGAGGAAACACAATTTGGCAGATAGCAGAAAGGCAGGTGAAATTTGTCAGTATGTAGCCTCACAATTGTGAGCGTGTACGTGGGTGTAATGACACCAGCCGTGTCTGCCGATAAACCTACGATTCTGCTTTATGTTCTGGCTTGACAGCTGCTGCTCTTCTTGCCTGGTAGCGCCTCGCTGCAAAATGCATGTACATGCATCAGCAGAAAAAAAAGACCTACGAGCCCCCAAGTGCCAGAACCTGCAGGTTGTGTCTGGGGAAACGTGGATTTTTCTCCCTGTAGAGACGGACTTCAAAGTTGGGATTGGGTGAATTTGTATACTTGCAGTTAATTTACATGATGTAGATGTTCCTTTACAAGGCTCCTTCAGACAGCATCACAAGTTTTGTGAATTAAGGTTTATATAAAATTGGACTGGTTTGCTCTCAAGTTTTTATACAGTTATGATAGGATTTGGTTTGGCTTAAACATGTGTTTGACATTTTTGGTAAATCTAATTGATGGTTATGGTAGATATCCCAGCATATTTTAGAGCAAAATTGAATGCTAGTCTGTATACGTTCTTTCTAATCTCGCTTTTGTCCTCCTACAGTATTATACGGATTATGATTAGGATGCTTCCTGAAAATGGAATGCTGAAAGGTTGTGTGGAAAGAGATTGATCCCTGCTGTTCCTGCATGTTTCTGCACCACTGACCGCATAATGTGTTAAGTCTTTTTCTTCTGTAGTTGCGTATGATGTTTGCATCCCTGTTAGAAAAGTTGTGAAAATATTTTTTAAATATATGGAAGAAAGTTATCCTAGTTAGCATTATTCTGGTGAAGCTGTGGTAGTCTAAAAAGACTGACTAGGAAGCTAGTCCTGCTGAGAAAAATGCAAACTTTGAGCTTCAGATACTTTGAGGGATAAAAGTTGTGGTTTTCTTCTTTAGTTCTGTCAGCTATTAAGTGAAATATGTATTTTTCTGTAGACATGGCCTCAATGAAATGTCATTATAGGCCGTAACTAGAGCTGAGATGTACGGGGGGTTCACGGGAGGCACTCCTTTGCTTGTTGCTGTACCTGGTGGTACGTAGGAAGCCTTGAGAGAGACAGGAGTAGCTCATTGCCAGCTGGGGAAGGTTAGAAGCAGGGGAAGAGATGGACCTTTTCTGAATTACACATAGGACAGAGAAGTCAAAAGAAATCTATGTAGTACCTGGTTGTTTTTATTTCTTGTTGAGGGGAATCAGTGCACATGGCTGAACTAGACTGTACCTCACAAAGAGGTAACTATGAAATAGTTGGTTTGCTTAAAACGGTAAAATTTTATTTCTTCTGTATTTTTGTGGTAAGGGATATGGTAACTCATAGCAAATTCTTAGTCGAGTGTAGATCCCCAGTCAGATCTGTCCAGGAAACCTCCTGGCTTATAGTCCCTTTATAGTCCCTGCAGGTGGTAGCCCCGTACAGTTTAATCCCCTCAGGCTCTCAAGATCGTGTTTTGTGTTCCTTCACCTGTAACAGGTAAATAAGCAATTTTGTTGTGGTGCTTTCATGTTAATGACTGAGAACTCTCTCCCAGAGAGCAAGAAGTGGTGATTCTGGTGGAAACATCTTTCAAGGGAGAGGCAGGTGCAGCAGTTCTGGGGCTGGCAATGTGCTGGCTATTTACTGGTTGCAAACTTGACCCTTGTTCATTCCCGGGCTATTAAACTTTTCATATTTACTCTCGTTATATCTGGCAAGAGGCCTTAGGAACTCTTCTGTTGGCGCTGCTCCATTCCAGTATCTCAGTAGTTGCTTTGATTGGTTTGACAGAGCATTCACAGATCTGAAGCCAGACTGAGCTATTTTCTCAGCAGCAGAATATGAGATTAGGAGAAAAGATACAGTCAGCTTTTCAGTTGCTTTTTTCTAGTCGCTGTATGTTAATGTGCAAATTAGCGTGTGCTGTACACATAATGGTGGTTTAAGTCCCCGCCGAATGCAAATCAGGCAAATGATCTTTCTCAAAATTTCCTAAGTCTTTGGAAGTGGCAAAAAAATTACACCTTTCCTTTGGAATGATGAAGTAGTTTCAATACAATCTGTAGAAAATGTGTGTTTGGATATTAAATAATTTGCGTAGAAAAAATATGTATGTGTTATCGTTATTTTTCCATCTCCCTTGTCTGAAAGGCGGTTAAGGTTTCTGGCACTTACTTTCATGCATGTCAAACAATTTAGGAAATTTAATTGCAAGAGAAAGGAGGAATGAAAGCTAAATGACGCGTGCAGTTTTCGTGTATCTTATGGTCTTGCTCATTGGCAGTTCTGTGTTTCCCAGTGTGCTTCACAGAGCTGAGCTTTTTGTAAATATGGGTTTGTAAGATCAGTTACTGTTTGATTTGCACCTGAATCACTGGCTGCAAGGATGTTTACAAAGAAATGGTGTCACCTCCCATTGCATATGTGGCTTGAGAAAAAGCTAGCTGCAGGGAAAAGAGAACACAGCAGGTTGCTTTATGTAAAGAAATAGTTCCAAAACTCACAATACTCATTCACAATAGGAAGATGTTTCCGTGTTGTCATTTTTATTTTTCTAGTGTGAATCTCTTAAGTAGATTAATTTGGCAATCCTGGGTTATGAAACCTGTAGGAAGCTGTCATTCAAATTGTATTGTCAGTCAAAATTGAGCCAGCGGGATTGGGTTGACTGAAGTCAACTTCTCTGTGTAGAAGGAAAGGTTTGGTTTGGGTTTTTTTGTTCATGTTTGGCTTGTTTGGTTTTTTTTCTTTTTGATATGGTGAAATGTGTAGAGTGAGCTTTATGAGTTAAAATTTTCTGAGAACTTTTTTCTTACTGAAATCAAATGTAAAATTCAAAAAATACATTTCAGTTAATTTTCATCTCAAATGCCTGATGAGTATCTCAAGCATAGTCAAGCTGAATTTCCTTTACTTGACTTGCCAGTCCCACCATCCGCTGTTCTCTGAAATGGTGTTCACCTCTGTAAAATACTGCCCTTCTTTTAGACTTGACAAATCTGTTGTCTTTTACCATAGCTTTGAGTGGACCTCCCTCCTCCCACTTGCCTTTAAAGGTGGTGTGAGAAAACTACTGAGAGTATCAGAGAGGTTGCAAATACAGGCTCTTCTTCTACTTGAACCTCTTGACTGTTCTGAGTTGTCATGTGTTTAGTATAATTGGGATGAACTTGGACTTTCACCACCGTGTCTGAACCTGTTGTCACAGTGAGGATACAACGTGGGATCATCTAGAGTACTGAGCAAGTGAGAATTGATTTTTGGGTCACTTTGTTTATCTGAGTCTCCTCTCATTATTTGGTTAACCCTATTGGGTTTTGTTTTTTTAACAACTAAGGAGGGAAATGTGTGGTGTGTCTGTTTAACTATAGATATCAAGTTCTAAATTACTTCACTTTGGATAAAGATTAACTTAATATATGTTTTGCTTTTCATTGTAATGCAGCAAGATGACAGGATCAGTGGAGTTCTGTCCAACTTTGTTGGAGTCGGTAATGTAGGGCAGTCTTTGTTAGGACTTCTTTTTGCCTCTGCGAGAAACACGTTTCAGAGCAGATAGACAAGGTCTCAGATGCTCTAAGAATTCTTTTTATCCTTGTCAGAGTTTGCCCAGTCAAGCACATAAAGCAGCAGCAGCCACTCCACTCTAACTTAATGGCTGGTATAATGGCTGTTATGTAAAAATAGATCAGGCCAGAGGTTTGTCGAGAAGCTCATTGCAGTGTTTTCTGCCCGTGGTAGTGGTAGGTGCCTTCTGATGCACAGAACGGGCGGGCAGGGATGTAGAGCCTTGGTCCCTGCCAAATGCTACCAGAGCCGAGCCCTTTTGTGTCCCAGGCAACAGGTGTTGTTATAGTGAATAATAAGGCCGGGAGAATTTTGTTCCATTAGTTCCAGTGTCCGTCTGAATGCGAGTGAACTATTGCATCTATTTCAACAAGAAGGTGTCACAGCTTTACCAGGTTTGAAAAACTGCTGTTTGTTTTAGCCCTGACTGCCTTTGGTTCATCTAATGGCAGCTAGTTCTTTGCGTAAGAGGCAGCGAGTGTTTGTACCCTATCGATTTGTGTCACACAAGAATTTATAGACCTTTGTTAATCCTCTCTCAGTTGCTGCTTTTCTATCTCTCTCACTTCATCATTCTGTTGTGGAAGCTGCTTCTTCCCCACTGCCTTTCCCTGAACCTCTCCTGCTTCCCTCAGTTGTTTTTCAGCTATTTTTGTACTGAGTATAACAGTACTAAATGTTGCATTGAAAGTAGAAAGCACACCTGGGATTTGGAATGGTATAATGCCTTATTCTTTAGGTTTTGCTTTACTCCTGAAAAAAATCTTTTTCATTTAAAAAAAAAAAAAGCTTTTGATCTGACATTTCCATGGCTTTAACTATTTAATCCTAGAAACCCTTTAGAATTTTCAGCAGATAACCTCTCATCCTGACAGTATCTTGCTATTTGCTTCCTCAGTATCTGCCATAGTCTAATGACTGGAATGAGAACGTCCCCTCAGGAGGAGCATGGATACAAAGGAAGTTTGTTCTGGTTTCGTTCTGGTATTATCTCTGAACATTACTTGTACACTTTGATCAGTTCGTGGTCCTTTAGACTTTCTGTCAATGTTATTGATTTTGATAAATGACAATGTTACTGGGTTTGAGGACTTGAGTGAGTTCTTCTGTGATCACTGGGTTTGTGGGTTTTTTTAACCCCACCTAACTGTGGTTGTGCGCTTAACCTGTTGGTGTTCATGATCCCTTTTGTGTCATTTGGACCTTTGGATGCTTTATGAAAAATGTGGGGTTTGTGGTGTTTTTTTTTCTTTTTTATCGTGTCCTTCTTTCCAGCTGTGGTGGATTTCTCTTAGTCCTAAAGTTCTTTTTGGTAAGTGATATTTTCTCTGAACCTTCAGTGGGGTATCTTTAAATAGTTTTTGTGCTGCCCACCATGGGCTTAGTGCATCGACTGCCTCTTTTAACTCCTTTTAAAGAATTCAGGAAACTTTTTTTCTTACTTCCCTGCAGCTTCTGCTTTTGAAGTTAAACAAAAAAATCCCCTTAGGTACGTTCTTGCTGTTCCTACCTGGATATCACACCTGGGCGAGCTGTGGTCAGTAGCGCAGCGCGGTGCTCTGGCGCTGACCCGTACCCGGGTACCACGCGCTGCTGTGGGTTAAGTGAACAGTTGAGTTTTCTTTTGGTGGGTTTCCCACAGGGAAGTTGCTGCTACTTGTACCCTCGAATGCGTAGGCTTTTCAGGGCCTCCTGGTGTGACGTTATCTAGTTTCCATGGAGGTAATGGAAGAGCTCCCATTAATGTTATGTTTTCATCCTTTGCAACATTTCTGCTTTCATCCTGTATCTACTTACATGCTTCTATTCCTGTGCTTGCTGTTGCTACCGCTGGCACGGCGATGTCAGATATTTTTTTTAAAAATACTCAGAAAAAGCCATATATAACTTGAACCTCTGATGTGTAACCTTTGGTTGCATCTGAAGGAGCTTTCAAAAGATTTATGGTTAAGTAAGAGATGGTGCATGTTAGCTAAAGGTAAATTGCAGGACACGTTCATATATTCTCCTTCGTATAGGAAACAGCAGAATTATCTGATAACTTGTATTTAAATGGCAATTGCTGCAGTGCTTCTCCAATCTCATTCTACTTTTGTTGCGTGTCCATGTATGCCAGACTTTGAAAAGCGCTGTCATTGCTTGTCAATCAGCATTATCCGACACCATGGCTGCCAGTAAATGTTTCCTGTAACAGTGCAGGGCACTGACGGGTTCAGGGCAGCTCCCCCTCCTTCCTTTTGGGTCTCATGTTGGGAGAGGGGGATGATGTGGCACAAGGCTGGGTGTGAGCTGTTAAATAAGACACGTTTGAAATCTGCAAAGAAGTTACTAGAAGTAACAGTAACAGGCAGGTTTGGTGCTGCTGGGTGCTGGCTGATTCTGATCTTCTCACAGAGGGATTAGCAGCTCTGATAGAAAATAGCCTGGGTGCATGGAGAGAGCTAGAAGACAGGTTTCAAGGCTGACCAAGATAAGGACAGGGCTCTATCAAGGGCTTGGTTTTCTTAGAACAATGGAGGATCTACTTCTTAAATGCTACAACTGCTCAAAAAAAGAGTTTGAGTCTGGCTTGCTAGCGCAGCAAAAACAGTCAGTCAGGAGGGACACGAGCATGGCCAAGGGAAGAGG
Organism: Apaloderma vittatum; assembly: GCF_000703405.1. NCBI lineage: Eukaryota > Metazoa > Chordata > Aves > Trogoniformes > Trogonidae > Apaloderma > Apaloderma vittatum. Next base: position 56,495 of record NW_009719796.1, read on the forward strand.
TGGCTTTACCTCTGTTGCAGATCTATGCTGCCTGTGCCTCTGCATTGCCTTGTATTCCTGCTTAGCAGCTAGGAGTGGTAATTCACTGGGCTTGTTTTTGTCTGCCCTTTGCAACTCTTTGTGAAGTTGGAGGAACTTCAAGAGGGACAGATCAGGAAACACACCACCAGAACACGGGTTTTCTTCCATGGTCGGATGAAGGAACTGAGGAATGTAATCTGCAATTAAAACCAGAGCAAATTTACACTTGCAGTTCCTGATGAGCTCAGCTTTGTATTTAATTTGGATTTTTTTTTCCTTAAGAAGAAGAGAAAGTCTAAAATTGTGTTTCCCTGTAGAGCATAATTACTTTTAATTGAGCAGACTGTTCAGCCCGGTGGCGTAGCCTGGACCACACTGCCTGGTCACTGCATTTCTCTGGCCTCCCTCACACCAAGGATGGGAGGGAGCAGCAGCCATGGATTATTTTGCTGAGTAATAAAATCCATATAATGGATCTCAAGTACAAGATAATTTTTTTTTTCAGAAAACAGAAAAAACCACCCAAAAGCAAGAGAAGAAAAGTGACAGATGAGGCTCATGTCAAAGATGTATGTACATCTCATTAATTTTTATAACATACTTTGTTTTTTACTTGTGAACTTTTTTTTTGCATCAAATTTGTGGCAAAAGTGATTTTCCTTTATCCCGCTATTATGCTAGACTGCTCCCTAAATATAAAACGCATTTCTTTGTAACATGTTTTTTCATGTTTTTTGTTTGTTGGGTAACTTCATAATGCTGTTAGTGTAGCTTGTTTGATCTGGTGAGGTAAAAGCAAGATGGAAAAATGTGAAAGAAGGGTTGGTATTTTAATCTTCTTTGCTGCTGAATGTAATTTGCCCTTACTGTGCTTTTATTAAGAAAGATTATGTTTTTTTTTTTTTAAAAAAAAATAACTAGTAGCACAGATTTCCTGGAAACTCCTCTACATCTTTTACCTTCTTTATTCTCACTACTTGTTAAAAGCTGCTGCTGTTTATGCATAATTCATATATTAATTTTTTTGTTCCACCCATTTGGAGCTTTGTTTTTACGTTTTTTCACATACATCTGTAATAACCCTTTCTTCTCCTTGGATCAAAGATCTTTGTCTGAAAATAGGTCTCTTCTCCAAATTTACTAATATATTTCTGGAGTAGCCAATATCTCCTTGTTTTATGTTTAAGGTCTTTTAGAAATGAGAATAAATTGTTCATCAGGGCATTCAGGAGCAGTTGCCTGGAAGGAAAGGTATTAGAGGAGGAAAAAAGAAGGAAAAGTAGACCTGAACACTACTTTTTTTTCCTCAGCTGCCTGTAGGATTTCCTTGGAAATTATTTGTGTTTTCATTCTTTTGTGTTTGAATGTCTAGCTGATTTAAATGTGGAGAAATATTTAATTAGGGATTAATGAAAGACCCTCTTATATTACAAATGAATGTGCCCTCAAGCCGATTTCCTCTGTTTAAAATCCCACATTACTGAACTTGTAATTAAGAGTTTGAAATAAATAAATTTCTTTATGAAAAAGCATAGATCTGCACACATCTTTGCATCCTTTACCATCCCGTTTTAGCAGTCATCTTCAGTGCGTTGGTGCTACATCTAGCTTTTCTTTCAACCCCCTGCAATCGAAATAAGGGACCTCATATTGTTGAAATGATTCTCTTGGTTTTTTGTGAAGTTATTTCCTGTAAGCTCAGTTCCCAGTTTGGAAGCTGAGCTGTAACTTTGCCCCACGCTGTCCTCATTGGCCGTGCCTAACCCCAAGGGCCATTTGAGGGGACCAAAAATGACAGCTCTCCCCGCAAGCCCTTAGACTTCTTTGAACCAAGAAGGAGCGATGAAGGAATCAAAGCAGCAGCAATGATTAACTGCGCCTCGATTTCCATTTTGCCAACTGTTGGTTGAGATGATGAAAGCGATTGGCACGGGCTGCGTCGTTTGCTCTGCCGGCAGGCCAGCTGAGCGTCACGTTTTCTGTCACACAGATCGTTTCTGTTTTCTCCCACGTATCTTTCTCTTTATTTGACGCCGAACAGCAATGGGAATTTGAGTTCCTGTATCACCGAGAAGGAATTTGAAAAGAATTTTTTTTTATATAGTTGAAAGAGCATTCCACAGCATGTGAGCTGCGATTGTACGTATTCGCAAGCACCGTTCACAGCCTTGGTCCTCATAGGTCTCTGGAGGGATATAAGTAAGCCTCAGCAAGCTCATTAGTTAATTCTCTTCATACAAGCATTTCTCTTCCCTGCCCCCTTTCCCCTTTCTTTTTGGTTAGTAGGGAAAACCTAGGATCTGACAGTGAACTTTTGGTCTCAAAGCAGTTACACAGGGTTTAGGTGGAATTTCTCTGAACTTCTCTAAGAGGGAGAAAACGTGGAAAATGCTTCCTCCAAGCAAAATATGAACAAAATGTTGTGATTCATTAAACTTCTTCCTACTTGCCTGCAAGTGAGAACCTTGCAGTTATTCAACTGCATAGTGCGTGCCCCTGAGGGGCCAGAGCCAACAGAAGAATAGATGGCATTAGTCCAAAGAGCAAAATGCATGTTTTCAGGAAAATTAGGAAATTTTGCTCCAGGCACATCCCTACCTGTACAGTGAGTTTGTTATATGGGGATTTTATATTGCTGTTTACTTCGGTTTTAAATAAGAAACAAAAGCTGCCTTTTAGTGTTGCGTGGTATCTGGAGGGTGCTCCACAGAGTAGACCATCTGCTTTAATGGATTCATATCCGTATAAGTTTTCTACTTGATGTGTTTTAAGCTGTATTGGTGAATGCGAGGGCCAGCCGCTTTGGCTGGTTTTGGAGAAAGTTTCTATCAACTCCCTAGTGTTATGTACTTGTTTCTGAAGTATAAAGTACTGTCTACAATAGCCTATAAATATGAATGCATTGTTATCGCATTGTTTAATATTAGTCCAGTATCCCATTGGTGCACTGTTGCTTGGAAAATTCAACTCTTGACCAACTTTGGAAGGAAAAACCAATGTGTTGAAGGCAGATCACTGCATTCTGAGGACATGCAGGGGAGCTGCTTCCAGGAGAGGGCAGTAGTGCCATACACAGCATTGGCGATAGCCTTCAAGCTCCAACCGCTTGGTGAGGCATCATGAGCTCCAGCGTCTGTACTGACCTCAATGTACAGAAGAGGAGTTCTGTAGGTCTGTATGGACCCTTTCTCTGTATGGTCCCGTTTGTGACATGCATGTGAGAACGAGCCCAGTAGGCCGTGCCTTCCAACACAATTAAAGTCCTTTCAAGGGAAGGATTTCCCTGGGTGCCTTGTAGTTGCACAGAAGTCAGCGTTATGTTTTTGCTGGTGCTACACAAGTAAGTAACTTTACTCCTAGTCAACATACTGGATTTATGTTTCTATGTCATCTATGTTATATCTTCTGTAAAAGTCCTCACTGATAGAATGTAGTAGTCGAGGTGTAAGCTGGGGAGCAGGGGGCTCTAGAGCTGGGAGTACTTGACCTGGACACACGTCTGCACCACAGCCTGGAATAATTCCTGCAGTCTCTTTTTGTGCCTTTATTGCATGTATGCTACTATGCAGAGCGTGCCCTTTACGGTGTGTTTTGGACCATATTTCCTTTTGAAGTTACCATTGTGTATTTACAAGCACAAATCCTGTTTCTTTTCACTGTTGGCATATTATGTCCAGGTGTTCATGTAGCTGCACAGGTCCTCTTATATCCCGCAGATCCTTTGGAGGAGAAGGCGTTGGGAGTGTCTGCCCTCTCCTGGCAAACAGGAAGGCTCATGTTGCCGAGTCCCTGCCAACTTAAACATCCTGGAAACTGCTCCTGCTCACTACCTCACTTTATCTATCCACATGTCAAATATTGCTGAGCTGTAGCTGATTTTCCAACCACACAGGATTTGATTGCTTGTGCTCATTGCTATTCGGAGTATTTAAGAGCTGAATGTATGGATATGGAATACTTCACAAGATTTCACTACTTATTACCTCGCTGTGTCTACTGTCTATTTGTTACACGAATAGTGGAACTAACAAAACAGTTCCTTTTCCTTTGCTATCATTGAGCTGTGGTCACAGCTGCTTGACTAGACTAGTAGTAAGAGGAAACATGGGGAATGTGACATAAGGGAGAGATAAGTAATTAAAAAGATGATCTGTGAGCTTCATACCTCTTAAGCAGCTAACAAGAGCAGGACTATCTAACCCTTTATCCTCTCACTTTGTCCTGGTGTGGGATCTTGCTGGAGTACCTCCTGAGGAGGCAGTCCGTATGAAGCTCAGCCTCTGAAGTGGGACTCTTGATACCGTGGCACTCATCAGCTCCTTGTTCTTTGCTCTCCCTTCATGCCATTGCACTTGGAGTGAGGTGTCTTGGAGTACAGCTGTGGCACCTTCATCACCAGAGCCCTCCCGATGTGTTAGGTATGATGAGTCTCCTCTGCTGGACACACACTGAAAGATGGTTTCTGTCCACTAAGAAGAGGCACAGAATTGCATTGGAATAAAGGGAAAAAACCCAAACAACCACAAAACCACTCACAAAAAACTCAACAACCAAGACTGACCTTATCCAAGGAAAATTTGTTTCTTGCAGCTACCCTGTATTTGGTTTTATATAAATTTCTCAGCTGGCTGCCTACAGATGAATGTGCTAAATTGGAAGAGGCACACAGAGAAAAACTCCTGCAGATATCGCCACATAGCGATTTTGCATTAAAAGTTAGAAAACCAAAGCTACTAGCTGCAGAGAGGAAATGGATAGAGAAATACTGATGCCACATGGATCAACTCTGCATTGTGTGAAAACTGTGGACATAGCCCCAAACAGTGAGGAGAAAAAGCCATGAAGGCTCCAGGAGCTGTGGTGCCAAAAGAACGAACCTGCAGCAAACCCCTGGGGTGGGAGGAAGGAGAAATCTGAGCAGCACAGGCCCGGGAAAATCTGATCTGCTGTAGCTGGGCTCGTGGACGTTAGGTGCGGGACAATAATTTAAGCCCCTGTGTGGCAGCTAGTGATGTGAAGGGAAAACGTGGCCAGGCTGTAGCTATGCACAGTGAGTGATGGAATTTCTGTTGTCCCTGTTCAGTGGGAGACATATGATGAACCTTGTTTGCTGTATAGAACTTCTTTAAGAAGCAAAGAATAAAGTTCATCTGAGTTTTGTCATCACTCCTGTGTCTGCAGATGCTGTCAGTGGAAGCATCTTTGAGACGCGTCCAAAGTCAGGTCATCGGATCACTCTTAGTCCCAGGCAGATGGGAGCTCTTAGTTTATTTTAAGCTTTTGTTTTGCTAGATGAAAATAATTGTTCGGCAAGTTAAGCTCAGAGTTTTAGAATTACTTGTCTTGAGTGCATTACAGCACCCACATCCTATTGAATCACACTGCATGTAGGTTCTTGGCAGGAGTGACTTCACATCTGTTTTAAAATTCTTGAATCTCTCTTAATATAATAAAGATAATGTTTATGAGCCTCTAAAACTGTGGTGTGGGAAAGGGTCAGCTGACTGCTGAAAAGCTAGTGTGATGATGAAAATGAAATAACAAGAATAGACATGGTCTATATTATAAAAACATGTCTGACATGAAAACAATGGCTTCTTCTAATCCTTTAAGGCTGTGACTCTGGTTTGTCCTGTAGATGCTGCCTTCAACTTCATTTAATTCTGGCTTGGAAAGGGAAAGACTGTATAAATACAATAAGCTGGTCTTTGGTGGGATAACTTGTGGTGCCGTGCTTCTAGCAAAGGAAGCAAGCAGCCGAGAGCATAGCTGTGGGGCAAGTTCTCAGCCCTGCGACTGCTGTGAGTGCGTGTCTAGACTTTGCTGATTTAGCTGTTCGTCAGGTAGAGGAGACGAAGACACCAACCTAGGTATTCGTGAGGGAGTGGAATGATAGATGTCAAATAATTTCAGTGCAGGTCTTTGAGTGTAATCTCTAATATATGTGGTTGAAGTGTTATGAATTATGTAGGGCCTGTTATGTGGATACGCACAAAGATAATGTTAACTGGGTAATGCAAACCAGGCAGGTGTAATTAGCACGCACCTCAGCTTTGGTAAAACCTATGTGGAATAGTTATTTAGCTTAGTAAATGAAAACAGTTGTTGGTTCAGTAACTATTTCAGTAATCCTTCTTCTTCTTCGACAAAGTCTTTTACCCTCCTGTTTTACACTTTTATGAAAATATTGGGAAAACTTAATTTGCATTGGTTGCCCTCTATCGATGTGCGTTATTTGCTATATTTTGCTTGTCGAGCCCTGCAAAGTCTCAGTAATGGTTGCTTTCTAATGAGCTTATAAAGCATCAAAGTTAACGACATCTATACAGAAAGAAAGACCAAATAAATCCTCTATATTGATGAGACATCTTTTCTGAAGAGAGGGAAATTGTATGTTTTTACTGGGAAGAAACATTTGGTAAATTTATTTTAACATCTTAGTACCTCATTCTAGAATTTGTGTGTTTTGTCCAAGAATTTTTCCGTACCAGTTGGAGTACTGGCTGCAGCACACTTGACTGTTCAAGTTGCCAGACCTTGCTTTAAAGTTTATAATTTTTAGTCTTGGTCACTAGCAGCTACCAGGCTGCTGAAGCAACTAAAAATGGGATCCTCAAGTGGGTTCAGGGATGGTTCTTTATCTTCCTGCGTTTGAGAATCTCTAAAAAAAAATTTAAAAACCCCTGTAAAATATATGGAATAATCTAAAAATGTTTTTCTCTGCACCTGTTGAATATTTTGATCTTCTCTTTGTGTAAGTAGATTGACAGATGTGTTCGAAGGGTTTTCCTTGATCTAAACAGAGCTAGTTTCACAGACTTTTTTTTTTTTTTCCATTTTTATATCTATCTATCTCAAAGCGTGGATGCTTTGAGTTTAGGAAAACTGAGTCAGGAAAGCTGTGGTCTGCCAAAATGGTTTATTTCTGGCATACATTTTTTAAATTCCATGATTATAGATTTTCTTCAGAAAAAAAATAAATGTGACTCGCAAAAAATCACATGAATGAACCATGAAAGTAATTTTGACACTGTGATTTCACTTTCTGTGGCCTTGCTGCTTGTTTTGCTCAATGTTGCACTGACTTGGTGGTTTGTGCGACCATATGTGAGTGTGTATCAAGTATTAGATCTGGCATACAAAAAACCCCAGGGTTTTGGTTCTTTAAAAGAAAAAAAGCAACTTGTGGAACCAGAGCTGAACATGTTGTGTATCAGGTGCTTTCCACAACATGGTCCACACTTGGGTGATATTTTCTTATCCCTTTGAGGAGTTAAGATGGAGTACTGTAATTATTGTAATTCTGTAATTATTACAGAGTCCTGTAATTATTATTGGCTATTAGGGGTCAAGATCTTGTTGTAAACATAACGCAATTGGAAAACTTATTTGTTTATGGCAAAGTATCATCAGAAGGATCTTAGATGTGTTTAAAGTAAACAAACAAAAATGAATCTCTGAGGTTAGCCTGTGGCTCACAGTCATCATTTTTCTTTGGTATTGCCCCAGCTGTTTGGTAAATTTAATGTTCTTTCATGTTATTGGCTCAACTGAAAAGTTGAGAAATGTGAAACTAGAAAGATGTTGATATTCTTGACATAATAAATGATGTAACACAAAGGCCAAGCCAAGCTGAGATAGCAGATCTGCTCGTGTAATTACTGCTAGTTTTCTGTTGGACTTGCAAGCCGTTCCCTGGTCGTTTTACAGGTCAGCGTCAAGCGCTCTGTTCTCTTGCGTAGCTTCTTGTATGTGAGCATGAATACCTCAGTACTACTGTTTCAAGTTTTGGAGCAAAATCACCTGTTTAAATCATTCTTTTGAATGTATATACTTGCTACAGCCCCGAGTGCCTGAGTGTCTTTAGGTCTGGACAGTGTGTTAGCAAGTCTCGTGATTGAAATATAGAATAAGCAGAACTAAATAATCAACGGCTTCTGATTCCGATAGAAAAGACACCATCTGTCTTTCCATGCAAAACATTACATTTATCAGGAGCAAGCTTGCTCCTCCCAGAGGGGCTCCAGTAGAGAGAGATCTGTAGCTGTCAAGTGATAAATGTTACTAATTAACAGGTGGCCTCCAGCATTTGTAGCCGTTCAGATCAGATGGTGTATTGCCCACATTGTGTCATGGACCACCGTGTGCTAGAACAAGGATGTAAAACCAATAAAAACATATCAATTTTTGCCTTTCATTGATGGCAGTAGCCTCGCTAAATAAACATTGAAAGAAACCAGACACCAATACTTCCCCACATGGAGACCAAACCCTAACATTTTGTAGTTCAAGTCGGTCAATGAAGAATTCATCTTCCCTCTTCCAAGAGGGAAAGTCACCTCTTGGAACCTAAAAGAAAGCGCCTCTGAAAGTATGCTGAGCCTATCCACTACTTGATTGGTACTGCCAGCTGATGCTCTGATAGATTTTAGTGAGGCTAGAGTGACATCCAAAATTAAAAGAGGTTTTTTGGCTCTATTTTCCTACTGTGTTATTGGTGCATTTTGCTTTTTCTATTCTATGTTTTGCTTACAGAATACATTGCTTTAAATAATTTCTCTGTGGTTAAAAAGTGGAATAATTGATATAACCACAGGAGCATTTGTGTGATACTTTCAATTGAACCAAACAATTGCTATAGGAATATTTGTGATTTACAGTAGTGGCAGAAAAATCAGTTAGAAACGTGTTGCAAAAATCATTATGTCAACTGTATTTTATTTTTTCTTTCTTTTGCTTAATACAGAACAGGGATGATAAGACAGTCGAGTTATCACTGTAATAGTTTTCTCTACGACTAGCAATAATAGTTGTTACCAAATTCATGATAACATTCACAATTTCATTATTTTACATTGCAGTACACACAGCCAACTGCAACAGCTATGAGGACTGTAAATTTATGATCATGATTTTCTATTATCTTGCTATATTTTAATTGCTTATTCTAAAATGGTGACTGTTTCCAGGTTTTTGTAGCTACTTGGGAGGGGGGAAAGAGCAGCTTCATAATTCATTTGGATACTAGATATTTTAACACCTCAAACGAGTTTGAAAGGAAACTGGAACGCTATCTAATCATATTAATTATCTAGACTAATATTTTTATGTATATGAAATAAACCTATAAACGTATCTGTTAAATTATGGCAATAATGAGATAGTCCTGAATTTCCTTCCCCTTTCTTCTCCTTAGTGCTCTTGCAGCATTGTGGGTGTTTCTGAATGACCAAAAAGGATATAATATTCAACAGGAAACTGCTATTCCTAATGGCATTGAAATCTCTCAGGTACACGGTGGATGTTCTGGTTCGCGTGCCTAGAGAAGGACAGATGTAACTGCTCTGGAGTTTGCACTCTCCATTAATCTGTGTGAAGAGGTCCAGTTAGACCCAAGCTGTAGTGTGAGTTCAGCTCCTGTTACTGCACCAACTGTTCTCAGTCCCGAATTTCTTCCATTCAGATCTGACACCTGAAGACTCACATGAGCATCTTTTCTTGATACCTACGTAAGATAAATAAACAATAACTTTCTGTAGGCAACGTAGCATAAATACGTAAGTGAAGCCTTGAGTTTAAAAATCAGCTTCTGAGTTTTGCTACAAAACCAGGCTCAACCTGGGGACCCTTTCTTGCTCTGTATGCTACACCCTGTATCTTGGTATCTGGATATAAGGAGGAACTTGTTTCCCATAAAGATAGTTGAGCATCTGACCCCAGGCTGCCCAGCCAGACTGTGCGGTCTCCGTCCTTGGAGGTTTTGAAGGACAGACAGGAGAAAGACATGAGCAACCACATCTGACCTCAGAGCTGACACTCTAATTTTAGACTGGGGATAATCCAAGTACCCCAACCTGAAAAGTCCTGTGTCTCAGCTGAAGAGCAGTTTGAGAGAGACCCTATTTCTCCCCTCATTAGCTGCAGTACGCACAGGAGGATACTGCTTAGAAGACCCAGATGTTTGTTCTGGCATAGCTTTTTTTACTGGTCCAAAATCATTTTCCCATACATTCTGTGCAATTTAGTGTTATTTCTGTCCCTGTGAATATGCTTAGTAGAAAGTCATGCAATTAACCGAGTCATCCACATTAGTCACTCCATTTTTATTGTCTGAAGAGATTTCCTTACATTTGCCTTGGCTTATCTTGTTTTGAGCCTTCTGAAATGACACGTTTCCATTCTGAGAGAAACGGAGAGATGGCCTGTGCATCCGGGTTTATAATGCGTTGGGCTTTAAATTAGTTTCTGCACTAATTATGTTCTGAACTCAGAAACTGATTTTTAAAGCAATCCTTCCCTGTAAGGATTTCTGTCTTGCCTTCACAGTATGTTTGGCTTTCATTAGGAAGCTAGTGATTTTTTTAATCCAAACCTAGCAGGATGACAACTTCATTTTTTGGAGTACCCTTACAAAATAAATTTGGCTTTTTCTGTAGGTTGTCTACATCTGTTTTCTGAAATTTTGGTTAACGAATTACGTGATGATTATCTGTTTTGACCAACTGGGTCAGAATGCAGAGGCACACAATTAGAAGGAACGCTTGCTCTGGAGATTACAGCATCAGAATGGCACGTTTGGACCCTCAGGCCTAGCACGCAAAGTTTGTACTTTATGCCACGATGATTTTGTTGGGGCAGTGCAGTGTGTATCGTTTAGAATGTATCAGTCATTTGGAATTCAAACAAGTATCTATTCTGGTGATTGATTGTGCTTCAGAGTAGGGAGACCATAAATAACTCCAGGTGTTACAATTCTGATGAATTTGTTGTTTGTACACTCATAATTTTCAGTGGGATTAAATGGAGAGATGTGTGACTGCCGTGTTTGTGCCACATTCCTGGGTGTTAATGAGTCACCTTAAATACTTCTGCTGTAATTGCACTTGCTTTTAAAATAGTGATGTTATTCAGTATTTTGCAGTCTGATATGAGAGTTGGAGATCAAGAGGATGAAGTAAAACCGAATTGTGCCTCATGAGAAGCATAGAGGGAGCGATTTTAAAATGTGGCTTCATTGAAGTGGAGGTTTGGTTGGTGGGGTTGATGGAGTATTTTTTTTTCTTTTTGTTTGTTTTTGCTCGTGGTGGTGAGGATAGTTCCACAGAAAATCGCATTTGATTTTTTGTAATGTTCACCTGGCAGCAAGACCTTGGCTTCATTTCAAGCAGCTGGGTTGAATGATGGCCTAACTCTGCTGATATCAATGTCACCTTTGTAAGCAGCCGGTCCCATGAGCAAGACCTTTCAAGCTGGTTAGACTAAAGCTTGCCGTAGTTTAGATGTTAATATTTCCAACCAGCTCTGAAATGTGCTGCAATGCTTATTTGAGGAGGTAGTTTAATATAGCATAAAGATATCAGCGGTCATGCGTGGGTTGTCCTGCACGTGTGAATTATTTAGTGTTTAATATAGACCGTATATCCTTTTTAAAGGCTCAGAATAGATACGTCGTAGTATGAGTACTTGACAGAAAATAGTAGTAGATAAACCTAGTCTGTGTTATAGAAGAGATCAGACTTCACTAACACAGGAGTCCATTCTGCTCTAAAATCTACGGTTAGACTCTAATTTGGTTTCTGGGTTTCTAGTTCGAGTCGTGAATCTGAATTTTCACTTAAGTGTTAGCATTTGTTCCCCTTTCTCCTGCCTTTGTAATCTGAGAATTTTTGCTTTAAAGGACATTTGTAATACAAGAAAAAATTAGCTTCGTTTGCTGGTGTTTAATGGAAATGATGATTCATTTCACAGATTATGCCATGAAATAGGACTGTGAGACTTGCTTCTGGGAGGTGCGGGGGGAGTCAAGCAGACACTAGCACTGCCGTCGTGAATTATTTTCCTTCTGCATAATTTTATAGGTGATTCTTAGTATTCTTCTTTTAACTGACAAAAATAAATACTTGAGCCTTTTTCTGCTTTGGTCAGAACTGTGTGGTGCTGCTGAATACATCTAGAGCCCATCCTTAGTGTGCTTCCTGCAAAAGTCCCAGTTGGGTGGCTGGCTTTAGGTTTGCATTAATGTCATCTTACTTACATTAACAGTAGATGTGTTCAATTCTTCCAGTACTCTAAATACACATTAATTTCTTTGGATAGAGCCCGTGTGGCTTGTTCCACTGAGCATAAGGCTTATTGGAGAAAATTAGAAATGTGTTAAGAGGATCTTGACCAAGTTGCTCAGCTGATCTCCTGAGCAGCGCTGGAGCTCGCTCCATGTGTGTGTGTGTGCCTTTTTTGTATGTCCCTGTAAATATTTCTGTGCAGATGTAAGCGTCTCCTCTATATTGCATTGGGAGTAATTTACAGATGTCTGGTAGATCCGTTTATTTTGTAGCCTCATATACTATGACTTGAAGGCTGTTTTCAAAGTGATGCCTGAGTACACAGAGCAGAGGGAAGCTGCTTGCTGTGTGGCTTGTATCAACAGAAAAACAAATGTATTTCTGGTTACTTATAAATACGTAACTGTTTGAATTGATTTTCCAAAGAAAGGGAAGGTGAATGCATGTCTAATGGGTTATGCAGGCTTCTAGCTGGAGACCTTTAAGCTTTGCTTTATGTACATCTTATTTTCATTCAGATACAATGAGAAGAATGCAGAGCTCCCTTTCTGTGAAGGGTGGTGTTAAGAGTTCACTGAAAATGAATCTGGGTAACGTTTTATGTCTGTCATTGAGCTGACATTAATCTATTAAAGATCAGTAGAAACATTAAAAAGATTTTTTGGACAAAAAAAAAGAACCAAAAAGCAACTATACAGAGAAGCGAGCAGAATTCTTTGCTTTAATGATTTTTTTTTTTTTAACCTTAACTTGTTCCACAGTGATTGTTTTAGAAATAAGTTTCAGTTAAAAAACTAGTATATTTTCACACTGGGAAAATACAGTGAATTGAAATAGCAGGGTGCAAGTTGAGGGAGTGACGATATTAGAATTATTCAATTTAAGGACCCTTTATGGCTAGGAGTGGTTATCTTAGCCATTGGCCACGCGAAGACTTGCCAAATGTGTTGTTTGTGATTCCCATGCCTTCTCCACCCAGAATCTAAAGAGAAACAGAAAAACCCCAAAGTAAATAAGAGAAGGGTTTGCAAAGAAACAGTTGTGCAGCTCAGGACTGTGCATCATCTGCGATGCAAGCCAAGAATGACATTTTGTAGCAGATGCTGTGAAAAATCAACTGTTTTAAGTGGAGATGGCTATTTAAACATCTTGTTATAGACCCCAATATTTGCAACAGATCTCCAGATAAAACAATAAAAATATTATCTCCTAATGCCGTTGCCCTCAAGTTAATAACGAACTGACAGCACACTCTGTTGGCAGAACCAAGCTCTTCACATTTATTTTTTTTTTCAGAGAGATAGCTTATTAAAGCTCTTCTACGGGAAAACACACCAAGGGGTGAGGTTAGGTACATGACAGTATTTTTGTAACTTACTATTAAAGGAAGAAAATACAAGCAATCTAATCAAGTGAATCAACTGGTGATTCTAAGGGTATTGCATGTCGTACTCGTGATCTTTGAGAAATATTTACCCTCCTTACTGATAGAAATCATCTTAAACCTCATAGGGAAGTATTTCAAGCGGCACCACTGAAAATTCATTCTCTTCTTGTTATTTTGGTTTTGTCATGGTGTGTCTCTTTCATGCACTTAAGTTGTACAATTAAATTTCATGAAATTGAAAGGAGGGAAAGGAAGGATGAGGGCAAGACTGCCTTTTTCTACTGGAATTTTTTTGGGAATCCCTGTCTTTGCAAATAATTTCATGGAGTCTAAAGGTAGACTAAACAGTGTATTAGAAATGTATCGTTGTATGGAAGATTGCTTCTGCCTTGGTAAACAGAAAGGGGATAGAGTTGCTCTTTGTTTGATGTGCCTTCTAGCCTCACATAGTACATTTAATTCTTCCCAGAAAGTGCTCTCATACTCATGCAGCTCTTTTGAAGGTTTTCTTCAATGTCTGTGTCCAAATTACAGAGTGGTTACTAGGCACACACACAAATACACAGAAAGAGCTCACCACCAGGCTTTCTGCTGTTGTTTAAAGCAAGCAAAACATTTATCCTGCTTTTCTCCTCTGCCTAACAATTCAGAGCACAGCATGGTTTTATTAGCTGGTTGATTGCAGTTGTAAGTCCTTTCCCTTCTACTCCCATCCCTGCTTGTTTTTCTACGAGGTTCATGCACCATCAAAGTCCTGGTGGGAACGAGACCAGAGGGCAACGTTGTCGGGGAGCTTTAGGGGTAGGATTGGAGAGGGAAGGACAGGGGATTTAATACTGATAGGGAAGAGGATCTCGGGCAGCAGTTTGGGGGGGAGAGTTAAAAGATTAGGCAATAAATTTACTTAACAGAGACTAATCTACTGGGGCTGAACTTCATATCCTGTTTTGGGATAATATATTTCCTTCTGTGCTCTGGAATGAATCTGTCATCTCAAGTCTAATAATGAGAGGCAGAGGATTTTTAATCTCTGACCCCCTTCCATATAATTGAATAAAGACTGGTTTCTTTATTTTGTTTGGAAGTGAACTTACTAAACTTGTTCTTAATGCTCTTTCGAAAAACACAGTTCAGGATTTTTGCATTTTAAAGGTTTTTTTAAAAAAACTAGAATTGTGTTTTTATTTAATTGGGAACAATAATGTGTTTGCAAAGTATTTGTTACAGTCCTGCTTTCAGAGCCCAGTTGTTTATCTCATAGCATCTCTGTTGAAATGCCGAGATGGGAAGCAGAGGCAGACGTGCTGTTTGCACATTCTTGGCTCTGCGTCGTCACCAGATTCCATCTGACTGGGGTAGACAGAGGCGGGAGACCTAAAGCAGGCGTGTGACTTTCTGGAGCAGGGAATGATCGTTATGTGGGAAGCCGAGTGAGGTTTCAAATGTGGTAACCACATGCATAATGAGCTATAAAATCTCAAAAGTTCTCCTCCTCCCTCCGAGCGGTTGCTTCTCACGTGGCAGCGATTACAGCTGCTGTGGAACTGCCACACCGTGGACCCGACACGTGGACTCTTCTGAGCTACCCAGGCCTCTGCAATTTATTGGAAAAAGTTCTCCTCAGCTCTTGGGAAGCCCCAAAACGTGCTGTGATTATAAACCATGCTGTACGCCTGTGAAAAGTTGTTACTTCCGAGCGATGTAGTGACAGGTTTTAGTGTGATTTCTCTTCTTGCTGTACCTGATTAAGGAAGAACCAGTAAAATGTAGCCAAGTACAAGGTTGGCCTTGGGTCTGCAAATTTAGAAACAAAATGGAAAAGGCTAAAAGCCCTTTCCTTAAAGGTATGTCTGAAATTTAGGTCTGTGTTAAGGCAGTGGTAAGGACTGGCATCTCCTAAGGACCTCTGTCTCCAGTCTAGCTCGTTTGGTGCAAAGCAACCAGTCTCTGCTCGTCACAGACGTGCATCTCTGATCTTCAAAACACTTCTGAGATTCTGCCTCCTACACGAGCATGGGAAAGAGGCTTTTTCTATAAAAAGCCTTTTCAGATAACTTATTTTTAACTTTGGAGTTTTTACTTTGGGATTGGGTTTTTTTTGTATTACAAAAGGACCGAACGTGACAGGAGATGAATTTCAGATGTGTCACAATGAATTGTAGAGGCTGAATTAGGGAGGAGCAATGCAGGCCTTGCAAGTAGCCCCGCAGTCAAACTCTTGGACTCCTGTAAAAAATAAAAGTATAAACAGAGCTTAAGAATTTATTTTCACACCTCCCAGAAGCTCAAATCTAAGTGGATGTCTCTAGAAACTATTAAGTGGTTACTTTCTGTTTAATTTCTGTTTAGTATTGCAGTTTGCTGTATCCTGTGTTTAATTTGTGTTCTGGACACTTATGTTTGCTTTGCAGGTAGTGCCGAGGTGTGGGAGTTGGGAGTACCCCGTAGTGTGATTGCACAGTGTCTACAGTGTCATTCAGTCCTTTTCCAAAAGATCCTTTAGGAAACCCGGGCATGCTATTCTGAGTATTCATATTATGAGTGTTGACACAGAGGACAGTTCCTTTTGAGAAACTGGAACTCAGAATTCAGCATACTTATATGCTGGAGCCCAGATGCTCAGCAGGGCTCGCAGTGAGCTTGCAGTAACAAGATATTGGCTGTTCAGTCTGAGCTTTGTGTACAGGTCATACATGAGCAAGCCTGGCTCTTCTGTGGCTTTTTCTGTGACTTTGTGGTGGATACTGGATTAGCAAATTAACATCATCTTGGATTTAAAAATAGAATTAGTTTGGGGATGTCAACCCTCTAGGGAACACAATTAAAATGTGAATATGTTGCTATAATCACTGATTTCCATAGTAACGGCAAGCTGTAGACTCATCAGATTCCCCAGTCTCTTTTATATCCTACTGTTACCTTGTTGTTGAACAGCTTTCCTCTTCAGAGCAAAACCCAATAACTCTTATTTTCCATTAGCTGTAACAGGTCCAGTAATTAGAACAGTAAATTTTGTCCAGTAAATAGAGTGTGTTCGTAACTGTGATACTGCTGGTTTTGCAGCAGAAGAAAAATGATGACAATGGCAGTTTTAGAGCTGATACTGGTATTTTTCTATAATTTAAATAGCAATTAGAGAAAAAAAACAAAACCTTTTTTGCTTCATCTTGATAAATTACATAGTATGGATGTCTCTGCTATGTAGTGTTTTGTCTTCAGAGAGACTTTTTTTCAGGTGTTTTATATACAAAGTATGTTTGCTCCTTCATTTTGATTGTATAAGTGGAAGAAAAAGCAGGCAGATGAAAATAGGCTATTTGTGAGTGGGAATGGGAACAAAAGGGCAGGTTGAAAGAGAGATGATGCTTTTTCATTGGGAAAGGTGATATTCTGTAATGTAGAGATGAGAACACTGGATTAGAACATCTGGAATGTTTGGCTTATCCCCATTAATCTTGAAAGTCAGTCTTGTGACTTCTGTGGATTTATTTCCCCCTTTTTTTAGCACTCTGAGTCATTAGATTGTCTGCTTCATTATATGCTTTACTACATCACACTCCATAAATCTAACCAGTAACTGCTCTTCTCATGAATGTAGCTATTATTTCTGGGTTTGCTGTCTGTCTGTGTGAATTCATATTCTATTTTCTTCCATTTTTTTTGAAGGTTCCAGAGTTATCTGTTTGCTTAGTAACAAGGATCCGTCCACGTCAGTGACCTCAAGGAGGATCCGATGCTTCATTTAAAGTGGGCAGACCTTCAGATCACATTTCTGAAGAACAGTTGCTAGGTGGCAAACTTTTCACACGCTCTTTCTGAAAAAAAAACAAGTCACAGGTGGAATGGGAGATGAGGCACCCTGTTTCACCTCCGTGAGTGATCTCTCCAGGTCAAGTCCAAGGGGCTTTTAACTGGGCTGCTGAGGCAGGTGCTTGTATAGTTTGTGCTTCTTCTATGCGTAAATAAATGACTTCAGTCCCAGGATGGTCTCTAGGGCCTTTCAACAACACTATAAATTCTTATTATCCAGACAAAATCAAAACCTATTTCTAATAGAAAAAGCAAGTCTCTTGTTTTCTTTCTTTTTTTTTTTCCTTGAGTTCTTCTAAGGCAAAAGGAGCCAAATATAGTTACCTAAAATAATAAAACCTTCAAGCAAATTTTGTTCTGCTTGGCCCTCGCTAGCGAATCGAGGTAACGCGCTGAAGCACGCGGGGGTTTGAAGAGGGGAAACAAATGCGAATGACTTGGCATTCCTGGTGTACTCCACAAATACTACAAAGAGCTTAAGAAATGAAATTTGCAGTGTGTATTCATAGGCTAGGATGTCATTTTAGCATTAAGAAGGTTTATTTGACTGATTCTGCAGCAGGAAGGGAGAGCAATTGATTTATGTGTGAGGGCTTTCCCCTCATGAGAAGTTAGAAGCAGCAGGGTAGGCTGATGCCTTCCTCATGTTAGATGTCACTTTTCAAAGATTTTTGTAAAACATAATTTTGGGATATTATTTTCTAAATTTTTAAGTTAGTGAAACTTTAAATAGCAATGAATCATTCTTCAGGCTGGCCAGAACTTAAATAGGTCGTGGACTAAACTGCAAATACTGGAATGGTAAACTATTTTGAATATATTTACAAACATTTTCTTCTGAAGTTTATATTTGTTGTATTCTGGGTGTGCTGCAGCTGAAGAGGTTTTAACATTTTGATCCCTAGAGTTTTCAATAAATCTAAAAGTCTGAGAAAGATGATTACTCATTTCACTAGTGCCACTTGGGAAGGATTTTTCTGAGGGTGGTTATGATCCACACGCTGTAAAATAACGCCTGCAGATTAGATCTTCTGAGAGCTCCTCGTTACTTTTGTGTTCTGTCCTGTTTTGTCTGTGATAAGGTTAAGTATAAGGAGAAGTTCTCACCAAGCCCCTTTCGTAAATCCCGGGCAACACGGAGAGATCCTAGTATGAAAGTCAATGGGGCTTCAGAGATATACCCCATTGGAACAGATGGATGCTCGATCTTCTCTTTCTAGGTATTAAAAAAAAAAAAAAAAAGGAAAAAAAAAATAACCCCATCTGGTGATAGTCTTTTCTACAGAAATGTCTCTCCTCAGCAAGGTTTTAAGTGTAAGGTCATCATCCGCTTTTGCAGAGGAGCTGGTCTCTTTTAGGGGGCCCTTCAGCTTCACCAGGGCAGTGTACAGAGCGTGTCTGATACCACATGACACGCACAGCTGATTTGGTTTTTGTCAGTTCACACGTGTGTGTCACACTATTCCCAGTGCCTGTCACATCTTGAGCCCTGTAACGATGATTGAAATCCAAGCATGATAATCGAAGTGAGATTTCTTATTTAAATCATAGAATGAATGGTTTGTGGTTTTGTTCACTGGATGAACAGGGTCCATTAGTTTTGTGAGCACTCACCTTTGCCTGCAAGAGACTCTTTAACCCTCATGTTGTCTTTCTGGAGCTTCTCAGTGCAAGCCAAAGAGCTCTCATGAGAGCCGGGGTGGAAGAAGGTAACTGCAAGTTTTGGAAGTACAGAGAGACTGACCTTATTTTTGCTAATCCTCTTAGCCATCCAGTTGGTCTTAGCTTTCTTCATTGAATTCTTCCCAGTCTTTTATGGGGCCTCTACATGGACTTGATTTAAATTGTTTTTGTTCAAACAGTATTCTATGTTTATAGTAATAATGGGAAACATAGTGCGCGTGTAAATAATAACTTGGGGAAGGGAAGGAAAAAGACGAAGTTATGGCCAACAGTGCAAGGCAGGCAGAGAATAAACATTTTCTTAGTGCAAAAAACCCCTTTGAATTAGGAAAAAAAAGTCAAGTAAGCACAAATAGCAAGTAGTTTAGTGTAGTTGCTCTAGATGTTAAATTCTTTCAACAGTTAGATTGTTTCTGCAGTGAATATACAGTGAAGAGGGAAGTAATGCTCTCTGTGATAACTACCTGAAAAATATTTGTTCTAACTCTGTATTTCAGTCACTAGTATGGAAAAGATGCTTTTAGTTAGTTGAACGTGGGAAAAATATGTAGTTGTTGTGTACCTTCACAGCTACAGGAGTCAATGAAGTTCCCTAAAATCACAGCCAAAAGCTTGATAGAAAGTTTCCCATGGTGGTTAACCTTCAAGTGTATAAAATACAGATTATAACCGAAAGAGTAATTTCTAGCAAGTTTGGAGGATGTGATGTCTGTGCATTATAGGAGAAGTTGCAGTATGCCTGTCTCTGTTGCTCAGGTTTCTCCATGTAGCATTATATAGTCACAGCTGATCTGTTAGGAACTCTATTGCTGGAAAAGTTATGAAAACATTGGCTAATAGTTTACAGACTTGAGTTTATTTTTCCAAGGATTTTACCTTTCATTTATCCCAGAGCCTTTCTTAAGCAAACTGGGTGGTGAAAATATCGTATTACGTTTGAAGGATGGCACATTGGACCCAGCTTTCTCCAAAATGTGTGATGTATGAAATGGAAGTGTGTGAGCACTGACTCGGAAAATCAGCAAAGACGTGTCTGGCGTGACCTGAGCTTCATTTCTTCTCGATGTGTTGATGATGGTTGTGCTCAGGCTGAGCTGTTGGCCTTGCTGCAGAGGAAGGGGGTGGCATCTTGCTCATGAAACAAGGATGGAAAGTGGATTGGGGGATGGTTTGGTAAAGTGGCTGTTTTGTAGCTCAATCTGAATCAAACATTAATAATGAGCTTGCTTGGGTTGAACAGCTTCTTGTCAGCAGATGGGAAACGCAAGGTGAGGACAGGGAATTGGTTTTCTCTAACCCAGCAAGGCTGCTCTCTTCACTGACAGAACCTGAAATGATAGAAGAGGAATCTAAGTACTCTTTTGCATACACATTGTTTTAAATGAATCTGCTATACTTATCTGCAAGAGGCGTGCATTTTTCTTTATCCTGACATGGCAAGACAAACCATTATCATTATCTGTGAAGTTCCACATGCTGTCAGTTTTTTCAGATAAAGTAGCTAAGCACTGTATGTTGTATAGAGTCGGATTTCTAATAGTAAAATTTTACTTTTATTGTGGTACAGACAAATAGTTATACAATAATCTTGAGTACTTAGGTGTTCTAGTTACAGAAGCAAACCCCAATATATTAGAATCCTATTTGAAATCTACCAGTGGCCAAGGGTGAGTATTTTTTTATTAAAATGGCTATGGCAAAGGATACATGTGGAATAACTTTCTTAACCATAACCAAGATATTGTAGAAGCCTTAATTGGAGAGTGAGGAGTGTTCACTTTATACAAATATTCTTAGGTTAAATTCTTACTGAATATTTGTGAAGAGCAGATGTTAATCCAAATTAGAAAGTTCCTAAAGACAGATACAAAAGAATTTATAAATGTGATTATTTGTTCTGAGAACCTGATTTTAAAGGAAATGCTCCAATTTTTGACCATGGAGGCCATTCGCAGGCTCCAGCCAGAATGATGCATGGATTGATTTTTTTAATATTTGAAATACTTGATGAATGCTTTCAACATTTAACAATGCCACTGTCAAGACTATTATTTATGCAATGTAATTGGCTTTTTTTGTTTGTTTGGCATATAGAAATGAAATACATCATAAAATGTATTGCTTGTCAGTGCCCATAGGAACCTTTACAACCTACTGCAACAGAACCATTTGTTCTTGAGAGTGAAAGAGTCCAGTCACTGTAGATCTGAAGAAGTTGTCAACATCGGGCTGGGAATATGGTGTTTGTACTTTGGTTCTTTACCTTCAGGAAGCAGAATTTTTCCACCAACTAAGAACTTAAAAATACGTTGGGTTATGGCTTTCAGATTTTGCTGTCTTTAATTTGCACCCTGGGTGCCTGCAGTGGCTGCGAGTAACAAGGCTGTCCAGATTTCAGCAGCCGATGAAAACAGTGCGCCCTGCGTTTGATCACTTCTCCTCAGCAGTCTACAATGCTGTCCTTTAATGAGACTTCGTTCGAGTTCGTTCCCAGGGAAGGAGCCCCAGCATTTTGCTGGCAGAAAAGAAGTGACAATACAACAGCAAATCAGGGTTGTTCTTTCTCTAAGTAGCTGCAGGAGGTCAGCGCTGCTCTGGAAATAGGCTGCTCCATCCCTGTAGTTGGAACTGGGCTGCTTTAATCTGCCTTTGCTCAGCAGCATTTGACAGTGGGGAGGACTGGAGAACTGGTGCCTGCTCTCTCCATCTTTCTCGTTTTCTCTGCGTGAAAGGAGCAAGGTGCACAAGGCTCCGTGGCAGCCAGGTGACACAGGGACATGCATCTGGACCATTAAAACTTGTTTCCAATGTCCTATATGCTTAAAGCAACCAGAAAAACAATTAGTAGGGTGGACACAGTTATGGTTACTGTTGGGCTGAGATATGCAGCGATCAGCAGAGGGCACCACATCCCATCATCACAGCTCCCTGCCTGTGAGAGCCATGGGGTGAGTTCTTGCTGCCTTTCAAGAACTGCGCTGTGACTTTGATCTCAAGCTTGATTGAAGCCCAGTGATCGTACTGCTTCCTACGTACTTTCCTTTAAGGCTTTTGGACTGTAAATACTATTTCAGGCTGACAATATTTTGTTAAAAAGAAAATTTCAGGTGAGTAACCAGCTCCCACTTGTCCTTTCTATGGACTCAGCATTTGGAAGCTCAGCTGATCTGCTCTGTGATTTCAGGGGGAATTATTCAGTTATATAATCAGGAACGTTATTCAGTTATGACCTACAATTCTAAAATGAAGATGAAGAGTCCTACCTTTTTTCTTTTATTTAACAGAGAAAGGTCAAAACAGACAAATAGGAGATGATTGTTTGGAGAGTGAGGGTGGTATTAATCTCATATTGCCAGAGATACTGCCTGAGGAAATGTATCAGAAAACTAAAAAACAAAGCTTTTCTAAAAATCATAGCAGCTTCTGGCCTGCTTTTCCTTAAGAATTGCAAAGACATATAAGTTTATTGACATTAACTCCTGAAAGAGCAAGTGAAATGATTGATGAAAACAAATGATTTGATTAGGAGAACAGGTATTTAATTAGTGAAACGCTCACAGGTTTTACTGAAAGGTGGCAGCCATGTAGTGGCACAATCCTTCCTTCCTCTCACAGTACAGCAAAATGTCCTCAGCTCCGTCTTGCTATTCCTAAAGACAATTTGAGTATTAATTGGCATAAATTACTGTACTGGGGGAACAAAACGTTGAGGCTCTTGAAATACAAGAAAGGAAAGGAACAGTGAGCAGTGAAACTACACATATCAGCTGTTTTTCCAACTATACAAGTTGGCTTTAAATGTTTTTGCCAGAGTGCATTGCCTCACGTAATTTCTGAAGCTTTTTATAGCTTTACTAATGATGTTCTCATTTCTTCTATAATCTGTTGCAGTCCTGCACATTACATTCAGTGATGACTTTGCAGAAAATGTAGAATATGGTGTTGGCTGGGATTCCCTTCCCTGGAGGTACAAGACATGTAAGTTAGGTGAGGGAGGGCAAAGAGTTTGCAGTTTTTCCTGGCAGTGCTTCAGTGCATTTGGCTATTTGTTGTGACTCTGAAAAAGCCTTTTATTTAGTCTTTGCATGAAATGCTTCTTGCCATTCTTGGAACTGGTGAAAGTTGAGAGAATTTTATATCCTCAGAGGTTTTACATTTTTTACTAATGTATGTCAATGTGGCAGAAACTTTCTGATTAATAATACCTACGGCAGAGGGAATACAGGGTATGAGAGATTTGCAGTTTATTCAGGGAGAGCAAGACTAGGGTTGTCAGTTGCTAATCTGGCTACTGCTACAAGAATCTTTTTTGGAAGATGATATGAAAAGCAAGAAATCATTTGAAATGCTGGACAAATGTGTGTTATTTTGATACGTTTTCATAGAAATGTTGTAAGAGACTAAGCTTAGTTAATAATGCATAATAAGGCAGATAATGCATTAGTTAAATCAGTGAGTTGTACAGGTCAGTGAACTGAAACTGGTGTTAGAAAGAACTCAACAATAAATTAATAATATAAGCTGTACTGTATATATTTTTTAAAGGTGAAGATAGGCAAAAGAAGAGAGGGATAAATACCATCTGATGGATAGAAGGAAATGGAAAGAGACAGATGATTTGTATAACTCATCCAGCTGTCACTTAGGGTAAATACAAAAATCTGTTTTCTGTTGATGATCGGCAGCCTTTGCTTATGGGTTGGCTTCCCCTCTGCCTATTATCCCTCTCGAGATTTTTCAAAAGGTTAAAGCCTCAGGAATTTAAACATCCCCACGTAAACTAGGTGTTTGCAAATAACTTTGGTGTTCAGTTGTGAGGAGTGCACGTTTTCACCTTCCCTTCCTTCACTGCGGTCACTTGAGGAAATAGATTTTTGTTGAGCGCTGTGTTCCGTGCCGTGGAGGAGCAGGCTGAGGCTGTTCTCAGTGCCTGTGACACTGGCACCGGAGGTCTCTGGCAAGCTGAAAATTATGACATCTAATGCTGTGCACTGGCCACCAAACAATCAAGTATGCTGTATCTTTAGTGCTTCTAGGTTTATCATAAAACAATTTTATTTTTTCTTTGCCGTCTGCTTTGAAAAGAAACGAGTCAGTGACTGGAGTGTGTAAACTGCTTGAAGGCACCAGTGCGTAATCTCTTCCATCCACCATTATATAAATAACCTTTAAAAATTAATACTTGTCTACCTACAGCAGTCAGGTCATTCAAGTCTCTCACGATGAAATTAAACCATTATTAAAGTAACCGGGGGCCCACAGTTTCCTTCAGACTTTCTTGTGAAACATCAGTAGAGTCACACAGAGCGGCTCAGGTGCTCAATGTTACTCCTTAGAAGGGTTCTGTGGAGCAGCTACAGAGTATTAAGTCCTGCAGAGCTTTTATGAACTACTTGTTTAGGTAAGCACTGAGATATTTTCTGCACACCAACTCTGAATGCTGGAGATAAAATGAGAAACAATTTCCTGCCTTCCCAAGGGAATTACGTTACCTATAACCTTGTTTACCTTTAGGCCATGATTAACATTTTCCCAGAGGAAAGGATTTCAGATAGTCTGAAAAGGAAATGCAGCACAGTGATGCGTGTGCTTATAGTATCAATATGACACAAGAAAACAAGGGAAAATATTTTTAACTCTGTCGTTTGTCATTTGACTTTTTGTGTTGTTTCTTCTTTTTTTGCCACTTATCTAGTAAAGGAATTTATTCATGTTGTAATTTTCAGTGGAGAATAACAATCATGTTCGTACCTATTTCCAGTGTATTTTTACTTTTTCATAAACACATCCCGTTGCATGCGCCAGCAGAGAACATCTGTATAGAAATCAGTTGTTTTTTGAATATCAGAGCATCCATACTACACATTTCCCACAAGGATGCAATTTCCTATCCTGGACTGTGAGTTCTGTGTGTGATACTACCAAGATCTTGTAAGTGGTGATAATGTGGAAAGAAAAATCAAGTTGATGAGTAGAGAAAAACATCTGGTTGTTCAGTGAGTATCCTGTAGTGTAGGTGTATATATCCCAGACTTGAGGAGAAGGCGACTAAACTTACTTTATTCCATGCTACAGTAATTCCCAGCTGCCTGTGTGGGGCGTTTTTAGTGAAACTCACTGTCTCCATGTGTTCAGCTGCTGTGTTGTGCTGCGCGAGGCAGAGCCTCCCCGTGGCATCTCAGCTTCCCTGGGCATTTGAAATTTGGTGTAGTGAGTCTGGAATCTTTTTCTCTGTTAGAATATTAAACTTTTCACAGATCTGGACTCTCAAACCCAGCAAACAATGTTTGAGATGTGATTCCAAATGGAGTTTTGGTATGTTTGTTTTTTTTTTCCTCCCCCTGGGGTTTAGGATCCCAAGAATTGGTATTGTTTACTAAGTGTCCACCATTCAGGTGCTTCAGGTTTACCATGTCCCTCCATAGTGAATCCCAGTGACCAGTTAGAAAGAAATGACATGGGCAGCTCATAAGCTGGAGCGTACGGTTTAGGATCTGTTCTTGCTCGCCGCTTCCTGATTAAGAGCGAAACATCTACCAGTGTTCCAGTTCAAAGGGTAAAGCGTGTGAGTAGTGAAAAAAAGTCTTCGCGAAAGGCAAACATTTTGGATTTTACCAGCAAGCTTGTGGGAATGGCGTTGATTACTAAGAGCATGACTTCTGGGTCATGTGGCATTTGTGAAACGGGAAACTAATAGACAAGGCACTTAATTTGGTAAGAGAACAGCAGTGTTTGAGACTTATTGGCTAGCGTAGGTGTTCTTCAAAAGTAGCATTTTTACTTTTCATTCTAGTAGAAAAATATACAAATGAGCACAAAAAGACAAAAATGGGTCTTTCTCATAACCAAGTGCCAGAAAATGCAGGAGATTTGATTATATGGCAGATGTCACTTAACGCTGTTTGCATTTTAAGTTTGGATTCTAGAAACTTTGTACACGCATCACTTTGAAGTAGTAAGTTCTGTAAGTGGAGATACGAGTAGTTCTACTGAATGTTTTTCCTGTCATTTGTGGTTTGTGTACATTTGAATAATGTAAAAATATCCCATGTAAACTGATAGGCCGGTGGTATCAGAGCATCGCTGCTTGGAGTCCAAAGTCGACAGACAAGCAAATCAGTTTCTGCCTGTGTTTTTTGGAAAGGTTTGAGGAATTTGAAAGTTAGGGGAAACAGCATCTGTCAACTATTATTGTAGTGTTGCTCTTCCTCCTTTAGCAAGCTGTCAACCAGTACATTGTCAGAAAACCAGGCAAACGTCTTTTTATATAGTGGCCTCGTCAAGTAGTGGAGGCCTGTTTGTGTCTCTTCTTGGCAATGACTTTGTAGGTTCATTTAAAAAAAAAATATCTAAGCAGCCTACTACTTCACTGAAAGACCTCAAGTTAGGGCAACTGAAAAGACTTGCTTTCTGCTGTAATAAATATTTAATAACTCTACTGTAAATAAGAACCGGTTGGAAAACAGAATTTAGTAGCAAGATACTTCAGATTTCTCTCAAGTGAGCTAAATGCTCCTTTTAGCAGTTAAGCCTTTACAGATGTCAGTGAAGGAGAACAAACATCTTCATAATTTATTTATCAGAAGCAAAAGCTGATTTGCTACTTGTTCATATGTATGTTACTTTCATTTGACTGTCTCTGTCATGTCCACTTCAAAGAAAAAAAATAAGCTGAGAATCTAAAATAACTTTTTTAACAGATGTTTTTCTTCCCTCAAGGTAGAACTTATGCAAGAGAAGCTAATAAAGGAAAGATACTGTCTGAAAAATGTTTTCAGGAATCACTCTTTTTTTCATGAATTTGCGTATCATTTTGTTTGTGTTCAAGTCACTGTAAATGCAGTAGAAAGTTACATTTGTCTATGTGTCTCCTTCAGAGATGTCAACCCCAATTTTAGCAGCAGATGTTTGCAAGGAATCTCTTGAGATCTGTGGAAGATGAGGAGCTTGGCCCCAATCTTTTGGATTGGTCACATTCTACTAGGTCTTTGAAAATATTATTTTACTATATATGGTCAAAAAGATTTACGAATTTTGGGATTTTAAGACTGAGTTAATATTTTTATGCTAACTGCAAGGAGGTTCGCAGGAAAGATCACTTAGAAATGAAAGGAGATGGGGAGGACGAGCCCCGAACTGTTCCATACTCTCTAGTTCCCTCTGAAGTTTCTGAGTCATGGCAATGATTTTTTTTTTTTCTTCTGAATGTAATATTTACTTAAGGAAGATGGTGTTGAGGGAACAAAATCCCACTCTTTATCTTGGCCTTAGTGTTCTTAGGATCACTCAACTGCTAGATTGTGTTGTGCACTGCTTAAAAAGAAGCAGGAATAGCAAGATAAGATCAACTGCTCACCTGGGGAGACTTACAAAAATTTCATATTTTAAGCACATGTTCCAAATGCTAGTCAGGGATGGATAGCATTAAATTCTTACATCTGGTGCAGAATTGCTTGCTTTTATGTTGGTTTCTTTTCTTGTTTTATTGTTTAAAGGGATAATAAAACCTCACAATAATATCTCATAATCAGTATAGCATATCTCCAGGCACCTTTTGCGTGTTGAATTTGCCAAGTAGAACATACGTCGTGGTTTATTTTGCCTGCAGAAATGTAGAACGTTTGCATCTGGATCCCTTTGGAAATAAATTTATGATTTGTACCAGTGCAAAAAAGGAAGAAGAAAATATTCTGTGCTGGATGAGTATATAGTAATTCATTTTGGCTGGGTGGTAAACAGGATTAATTATCCAAGCAAAAGATAGACCTTTTGGCATGGCTTCAGCTGCTGCATATTGCCATAAATGTTTCAAAGTCAAGGTTTCAGCCGGTTTCATTTGGCATTTGGGTTATTTCACCAATAGTTCTGAGTAAACTGAAGATGATATAGAGAATAAACTCAAAATCCACCTTAAAATGAGCAATAACTCCAACTCTTAGTTTTTCAGTGTATTTCAAAGCAAATTTTAGCTGTGCTTTGCATG
Source organism: Apaloderma vittatum (assembly GCF_000703405.1). Lineage (NCBI taxonomy): Eukaryota > Metazoa > Chordata > Aves > Trogoniformes > Trogonidae > Apaloderma > Apaloderma vittatum. The sequence continues at coordinate 84,441 of NW_009719796.1, forward strand.
TGCACTAATTTTTCTGTGCCTGTTTTGTGGATTGTAGAGAACACGCTACGAGCAACGACAAGAGTTGAACAATGAATGTTAAGGTGTCTTCATGAGTTCCCTTCAGAATTCATTCTAAATAATGTACTTTGCTTCCACTAATTCCTTTTTACTCTTAAATCTAATTAAATGAAGTGGAGATTACAATGGACTACTTGTTTTATCTGTTTGTTCCTTACTGGCCAGTTTTTTTGGAAGCAACTATTTCCTTGAGAATCTGGGAGAATCCAGATTAAAATGCTTCCAGCGTGTAGTTCTAGGGTCTTTTCTTCAGTTGTGTTAAGGTGGCAGAGATTAGTCTTTCCTACAGATAGTCTTTAATCCCACCCATGGTCTGATGTGGCTACTTCTAGCTCTCTCTGAGGAAAAAGTTCTTCTGAAGCTGTCCGTTAGAACGTTATTCTAACATTCTGGATGGTGTTTCCAGGCAGATGAAAGCCGTACTTTGACAGGTCACATTTGGTCACATTTACTTATTCTGATATCTGTCTTTACTGGAGCCAGAAACTGGACAGTGGTTGCATGGACTTCTGCATCCCCTTTATCCTGCATCGTTGTAGGCCTGTTCAGTGCATGGCTTTACGACTTCTTTTATTCAGATTTACACCTCTGTAAGTCTGACTTGACCTTGGATGTGTTGCTCTAACTACTTAGAATAGTTGTGCACCGTTTATTTTTCTTTATGCATTGTAAACTTGTCGATATTTCTAAGGTGTTTTTTTTACTCTTATAGATGAACTATTTGAAAAGATGCTGTGAAAATGTGTCTTTTCCTAACAGTTCTGATTGCTAAGCAGTTTTTCTTTGCCGTCAGCAAATGATCATTCCCTTACTAATGTAAGGAACCATTTTAAAAGACTTTGTCTTGTCTTCTGTTATTGTTGGTTATAATCAGTCGTCTGATTCAGTCTTGTAACTCCATGCAAATTGTTGCCATCGAATTATTTTCTCAGACTATGACAATGCTAAATCTAGTTAATTGTTTCTGGTATGTTCTATAGCATAGTTATAGAGACAATTTTGATAGGTAGCTATAACTAAAGTATACAGATATATTACTGCATAACTATATTTCAGAAATCAGTGTTGCTAATGTCTAGTCTGGCTTAAAGATGTCAGCAAATTTAAGGGGAAAACAGTAAAAAAATCTATTTTAAAATCTTGGTTTAATTTAAAAGGTAATGCTGAAAAGTGTACAATTGAAATTTTATTTTCCTTAGTACACTCACTAATGACTGTCATGAGAGCAATAGGCTAGACGTGGGATTAAAATTGTGTTAGTTAAGTAATTTACCAACTACTATACTGCCGTTCTAGTCTTTCTTTGGACTGCTGGCTTGGACTGTAGACTTGAGAATTCTTACACCTTTAAGACATTTTACTAAACAAATATTAATTTAGTATTAGGATTTACAGAATGGAAACTATAGCCTACAGAGTACTTACAGTGTTTCAAGGACTGAATTTAATACAAAATGCAGCCTTTCATAGAAACACATACATTGAATCCCTAAAGAAATACTTTCCTATTAAATCTTTTGATATAGACAGACATTTTATCAAACATGTTCTAAATAGATAATGTGAATGTCAAGGTGTGAACATTCTTGAAACAATGCGTTGATTCGCTGTGGGAAATTATGCTGACTGTAAATATGTGACTTCCTCATGCTAAATAAAGCCAAAATCTAGACAAGTCATTAAGGAAATAAAGTACAGGTTTAATTCTATTGTATTCCAGCTATGAAAACTGGTTCTTTTTTCTGTAAAAGCTCAGATGTATCACTTCACACTGAGCTGCCTGTGAGGGATGTTTGCGTATCAACTAGCCTTTCCTAGATCCTCATCTTGAATGTTCCTCTGGTATTAGGGATCAGAATTTTGTAATTATAAAGCCCTGTCTGTGTCTAAATTGTTGTCTGCCAGGGCACTATATGTTGTCCTTTCCATGGTGTGGTCCCCTTAAGATCCTTGGAGAAACATATTTGGTCCAGTTTGTCTTTGATATGCATCACTACGTGTGCCTGAAGTACTTGTTTTATGAGGAGTTCAGTATTTCAGGTTGAGATTTTTCAAAAAAACTGCTTACACTGAAAACAACGAGAGGAAAATAACTTGGATGTGTCATTTGTATGTTTTAAATACTGTGTTTAGTGCTGTGTTTAGTTCCTTAAACTTTGCAATTTATGATCAATGAGTGTGAGACGAGTTTGTGAAGAAGTAGAAGCCTCATTTTCATTCCACAACATACATTTGTCTTCTCAACTTATTGAGTAACAAGAGCAAACTGCACTCTTGATGTTGGAGAAGCCTACACTTGGGAGGTCAGATCCTAGAGTGTCTGTCTCTTCCCTTTCTCATATGTGATTCTTAAGTCAAACATTTAATTCCCACTAAGTTACTTTTGTTTTAAATATTTTTAAGTTGGAGGAATCTTCGTCATTCACTAGTAAACCTACAGTCATTAATAAAATCAGAAAATTTCCTTCCCTTGAGGTTCTTGGTCTTTTATCTCTAAAGAACAGAAGGGAAACGCTCCTTGCCAGGTAGAACTGAGCTTTGTAGAATAGTTCCAGGCTGTTATTAGTATGTAAAAATGGCTTGGTGATTTTGATAAATAGTTATTTTATGAAAACAAGGCTCCTCAAATGCTTTATTGGTCGAGGGTTAGCCGAGGCAGTGCCATCTGTCATAAAGAAATTTTAAAGAGAAATCAAGCAGATCTTACATCTCCATCCATTAGGAACCAGGACCCATCGGTTCAGGAAGAGTGTCCAAGGGTCATTACCTGCAGTGATGTGTGTCCCGTGCATCGGAGCTAATGGTGCCTCCAGTTTTGTGTTTGCATCCAAAGGGGCTTCAAAGGTTGGACTTCCCTTCTTCATCCATGAATCTGTCTGTTAAAAGGAGATACTTCATGTGGGCTATTTATCTTTCTTATGTATTTAGGAATTAAGGAATGATCTCAGTCCTTCTCATTTTTAAACAGTATTTTTCAAAACCACCTCATCTTAGGAAGCTCAGCTGAAGAAAGGGAATATTCTCGGAGTTGATATTTTTATTTCGCTGCTAGAGGTTTTTGGTAACTGACGTTTATATTTTAGTCAATTTTCTACTACTACGCCAAATAAAAAGCCCTGAGGTGTGTTTTATTTGTCTGATGTGACCAACCAAAGCAAGGGTTAAACAGAGTCCTTGAAAAATGTCAGGTTATGTAAAACTACATGCCAATTTTTTCTGAAGTGAAAGGATGTGAGAAAACAGGTCATAAATCACTATATGTCTAGAAGATGAAGTCTCCAGTATTTATTATTTACACACCATTTTGATTTGCCAAGGAAGCTCCTTGTCAGGATAAATACTGTAATTATGGTGATAACATACCCGGAGCTGCAGCATCCACCAGTGGGGCGCAGCTAAGAGAACAAGCACCCTGTTAACGTGTTTCCAGATGCGAAGGTGACCGTTTGTCTCGTGGTAATTTCTTTCTTATGGGAAACTATACATAAACTGTTGAAGAAAAAGCTAAAGGAAAAGAGAGGCAAGGGAAAGCAAAGAGGAGTTGTTCAAGTGCTTCAAGGCAAGATGCATACTTTTTTGCTTTGGGTATTCCTTAATAGCAATGAAGAACAGAGAGATTTATTTTGAAAAGAATTTTTAAAAAGAGGTTTTAAATCTCTTTTCTAAATACATCATTTTATATGCATCTATATAAAAACATGTATATATACATATAATTATAAACATATACATGTAAATATTTACATATTTATATGTATATTTTCTATGTGTATCTATCTATGTTTTCAGATCTAAATGTCTTTGTAGCTGTGGCTAGTGCCAAACAATTGAAGGCAGACACACCGTGAGAGCTTTCCCACTCTGCCTCTGTCAACACCCACAGACTCTTGCCCAGTCCTCCAAATCCTTTGAGGAGAGGCTGCGAGCTGGAACAAAGCGAGTCCATGCGCATGCATCTCAGTATGTAAAAAAAAATACAGGTTTGATACGTATCTAAAAGGTTTCGGAGCGATCTGAGAATGGTTAAATGGTTTTCATGAGATCACCTGTTTGACTTTAATTTGTTGCAGGGATCAGCTTTCTCATTGCAATCTGCTGACGCTGCAGATCAGCTCACTGTGCCGGTTAGTTCTGGTTTAGTCCTTTTTGTGATGTATCTTTCTGGCATTGAAAAAATAAAATTGCTATTAAGGATTGTAACAGTCACAAGAGAGTGTTGTGGCTGTGTTCTCAGCACGTCTGGACCTTCTAGGGAAGGTGACATATGGGGAGCCCAAGTTGTATGACACTTTTTTTAAAGTCTAGTGACTATTCTGAGACACATTGGCTGCGTGATTTTCCTGGTTTTAACTTTGATTTTTGTCTAGAGATTTTTAATAATCAAGTGAGGTTTTGTTTGGAATGACACAGTGTGATATTTCTTGTCAAAGTAGTTTATATGCTCTAACCAATTGCAGTTAAATTTCACGTAAAACCTCCAGATTTTTTAATATTTTCTTTTCGTTGTTAGAGGAAGGTTTGAGATATCTGTGTGGAAATTTTGAAGCTTGCTGCTTCTTTTTTAATGTTATTTATTCTTCTAATGTTTAAGGTATTGGGGGACACAACACTGAACCAGTACTCTGACAGTTTGGAGTTTATTCCCAGTCTATTCTGTTCTGTTTTTCTTCTCAACAAGTCACTTTATCTGCATTTCTGTTCATCTCATGTATGAAGTGGGAATAATAATACTGGGACTTCCACTGAAATAAAGTAGAAATTTCTCCCTGAAAATTAATAAGCAAAATCTGTTAGTGAATGAAGATGCATTTTCTTTCTCCAAATAAGTTGTCTTGAGAATTTTCTTCTCAACTTGGATAAGATGCTTGTTGGACTATCAGATGTCTTGTTGTCAAAAATAGTGAAAAATGCTGTCTGAACTGAAGGTATTTTGTAAACTTCAGAGACAAAAAAAAGGGCTTTAAAAATTTTCTGAGATGTGTGTGACTTCTCTCAGCTGGAAGAGACTTTTATTCTCCAACCATATTCATGGAAACTGTTTTATGTGTAACTTTTGCCAGCAAGCACTCCTCCCCCCATATTCTCTCATTCTACATCTCCTAGACATGAATGGATTTCTTTGAATAAGCTTTTCCAAAACACAATGTACAAACCCTTGGTACAGGAAGTTTGGCGTTAGGGATTCATTCTCTGCCGTTTCAAATATGTCTCCATCTCCATCTAGTGTGGCTCCCGACTGACAGCCCAATTCCCCTGAACTCTGTCAAAGATAAATGTGAAAGCCTATGAACCGCAGCAAGTATGAGTAGCAGAATACACGATGAATAGCTCCTGAGGGTGTGCAACACGCAAGAAGACAAAGGAGATAGCACTTGAGCTCACGGGGAAAGAGGCATCATTTCTCAGCATGATTAAGTGCTTCCACAGAGCTGTAGCAGCTACAATAGCACTTACATCTGGTAACTTAGCTTTTATAGAATTCCTTTGCCAGATTTTCCAGTATTTCAATGAACATATGTATGTTTATATTGGAGAAAGGAGTTTGCTTTAATGTCATCCCTTCTGAGACACACTTGGTAATAAACAATTCCAGATCACACCTTATATTTTTGTAACAGCAGTGAACTCAAAATGTTATGTTGAGTTTCAGACTAACACTTTTCACCAGTTGAGAATACACCTGGGCTTTTGAAAAAATGTGTATCCCAATACAGGATTAGTGTGTGAAATTCAGGCACCCTGAGTTTATATTTTTTTAATTTTAGGTCCTGATGTCTTTTGATTTTAGTCACTGAAGTGATCAGAGTTGAATGAAGCTTCATGCGTACAGGTTAGGGAATGCGAGGAATTGGTGCCATGTGTTTCCCATTGCAGGAACCTTTATGATATCATCGTTGGAGAACATGCTCAATATGCCTTCCAGACTTGGCATGCTTTTTAGATTGCATGATTGGCTGGGACTGTCAGTATAACAGTTGTATTCCCCTGGGTGCACAAATATTAAGATATTTAAAACATATAATCTGTAAGAAGGAAGATGCCCTCCCCCCCAAAAAACCCTCAAACAACATCCAAAAATAACAAAAAAAACGCCCCAAAACACCACCACCTTTATATTCCTGATAAAATGAATACAGTATCTCATTTAACATCTTAACCTTATTTTGCCGTGGGGACCATAAGAAACTTCCTCTTCAGTGGACCACTAATGCTTACCTGTCCATCCTTAGGTACTCACAGAAAAATGTGATTTTGGTCCCAGTTACTAGAAACAAAGATCTCCTGTCAGCATATGGTTAACAGCTGTCATTACCACTAGCCAGTTCTATTGTCTGCTGTCCCAGTCCTTTATCTGTCCAACTCCAGACACTAATTCAGAAAATAAGAATAAATAATCAAGGCATGTGGAACCGAGGCCAAGCTTTTTTTATTTACACCACCTGTTGCCTTTTATAGGGTTGGCACAGTTAGACTAAGCCACAAAGACTTTCTAGATTTCATGATATGTGGGCTTTCTGAAATGTGTTTTTGCAGTTTTGGGGGGAGTAAATCCTACCTTTTACTTTCATATAAAAGGTAAAAAGTAAAAAAATACTACCGCACATCTACTGCAAAGCAATGGGAAAAAAAAGTTTGAAGGGATCGTAACTATGCACATCTTGAACTGCGAGCTGAACGATGGAATTCAGCTGCAGTGCTGTGGTGCCCTCAGCTCTGTAGGTGCCTGTGCTGAAGGGACGCAGGGAGGATGTTAAGTCAGAGAAAACTGTCCTGACTGTCCTCCTCATCCTTGTTCTTTTTCCTCTTTTACTGATTTCAATACTCACTGTGATCCTCTTCAAATACACCTGGGTTTTCTTTTCTAAATTTTCTAAATATAGTGTGTTCTGGAGGGAAAAAAAAAAAAAAGAGAGAAAACCCTGCATTCCTATTTCCTCAGCTGCTACAGAAGTTTCACTCAATTTGCTTCTCAATTTCTGCCTTATGACACCCTGTGAGTTTAAACTGAGATTTTGTGATGTTTCACACTAGCTGAGCTTGCATGTTCAATATTTGAATAAAAGATCAGGTGAGTCTGGGCTGACTCCCGGTGCTGGAGCTGCCGGCTCGGTCACTGGTGTGCTGAGGCACCTGGTCCTTGGTGTTTTGAGATCCTGCTGACCCAGTGCAGCTCAGCAGCCACGTACAGCTGTGCTGCTTCACCTGTGATCTAGGAAATAAATCCCTTGTGTGTTTGGGTTTTTTTAAGGCACACCTAAGTTTGGTGTATTTAGGTTCACTGGTAGAGCTGGAAGAAGTAGAGAGGCTTTGGAGAATGCTTCAGGTCAAACGAATTATCTTGTTTTCTTGAGTATGGTAATTGGTGTATGAACAATATTATGTCTGTCTAGAACTCTTGTCTTACCTTTGTCTTTAAACTGACACAAAAATTAGAACTTGTTTATTTAAAGTTAGAATTTACATCAGTTTTGTATGTTGAGATTTAGGAAGATAGAAAGAGGAAAAATATTTCTAAGAATCGTAATTAGAACTATACAATAATTTAGGCTGGAAGGGATCTGTGTATGGTGTGATTGGCTTTGGTACTTGTGTCAATAGAGGCAGAAGATGATGTACTTGAATTCCCAGTATTGTTGATTTTTATGTGCTATTTAAAAAACAGTTACTTCCTTACTTGAGAACTGATTGGTCTCTAGGTACACAGGTACAGGACAGAAATGGAAATACATCTACTTGATCAGCTAGATGGATATTTTTATCTTAATTTGAAATAATTACTTTCTCGCAGAGCTGCCAATGGTTTCTTGTTTCTGTGTGCAAACAAAATTTACTGTAGAATTATGCATTAAAAGGCAGTTAACAGAAATCTTGTTTAAAATGAATTATTTTTGTACTGCATAGAAGCACTTTTTTTCTGTCCTGCACATTTATGGAGGCTGTGTGAAATAGTTAATTGTTCAGGGCTTCTACTTGCTTTGTGTTTTTCTCAGTCATTTCAACTGGGGTTACCATATGACACGTATTACTTAGCGTGTATATGATATCTGTCTATAAGCATACATATTGTATGCAAAACCAAACTCTAGACAAGAAACCTTTGAATATTCTATTTCCTGGTGAAATGCCTCAGCTGAAAATGAGCACGGCCATAGTTCAAGTGACTTTGGTGCGGTGCAGGACTGATAGCCTGAATTTGCCCCCCTTTCAGTGCCGCTAGGGTGGAAGGTGTGCGGGTGCAAGGAAGAAAACAGGCAGCTGAAGATGTTGTAGATGCCTACAAACGTTTGTTGATCCAGAAGGAAGAGCTGTAAAAGCCTGTTGCGGTACAAAACTTTTTTTTGTAAGTGCGCAGCTGCTATTTTCTTAAAGCACACTTTAAAAAAAAACCAACAAAACAAAACACTTTGGTGCTGGAAAGTGAAGTGTCCACTATCCTTTTTACACCACCTTTTTCAATATATTGTGCCAAAAAGAATGTTTCTTCGTACGTATCAGAGAGCCGTAATAGTTTACAGAGAGAAAAGAAAATGTTTGCAGCTGAGTTCTCACTAAATAGGCATAATTATATTGTATGTAAGGAAAAAACCCATAATTCTCTTAAATCTTATGTTTTAGCAGCACATGTCCAGCTTTAGAAACTGTAGATACCTCCAGAGACAATGTCACTCCTGTAATTTCATTTTTATTTCAAATGAAATAAAAACCACCTGCCTGTTCTGACACGTCTTTTCAAAGACCATGAGTGCCTCTAAGTGGCAGGAGTAAATACCGTGTAAGAGTTAAAACTTGGAGTGTGCTCCAAATGGTATTAAATGTCAACAAATCTATGCTGAAAAGATCTCTCCATTTGTAATTTCCTGCACTGGAATTACTGTACTTTGGAGGAAAAAAATCCAAAATACAAGGCATTGACTGTGACATGAACACAAGGAGATGGTGTGGTTTCTGCAGGTGGAGTCCTCTCTCCACCTTTCAAGACTTCCTCCAGCACACCCGTCTTTAGCAAACCTGTGAAAGGAACCATACCTGTGTTTTTCAGTGCCCCTGGAAATATTTATAAGGTTTGACCTTTAAATTCTGTGACCAGACTAGAGCAAAATGTATTAACACAGCTATTAACCTTTCAATTGTTAAATTTGTTTCTTAATTTATGGCCCTACTCTTCTCTGAGTAAATTTTCTGTAATGGGCAGCTCGTGGAGGAGGTTGGCATTCAAGTCAAGTTCTTGAAAATCTCTGTGGGCTCATTAATTGTTATCTTGACTGGGAACATCTTTATATGGGAATGTCTTTGGGACAGGGTCCTTCTGCTCAGTACTTAGCGCACAGCGAAGTCTTTCCCTTTACTGCAGCTCCAAACCTCCACTGGGGTATAAATACTTAGTTTTGTGGTGGGTTTACTGCCTTTGTGTGCTGGTGCTATGCTTTCATCGAAGAGCCAACAAATCCAGTCTTCTCCAGCAGTTACAAGTCCACCCCAAAGTGGCAATTCTCTTTAGAGAGTGGCACAGCCACCCCAGAACAACGTGTCCTGGTTTTTGTAGTCTTGCTTGAGTGCATTATCAGGGCTTTTTCCCCTGCACAAAGGCTTTAACCAGCTTTCTTTTTTCCTCAACAGAATAGGTACCTTTTAGATGCATATAAGGACAGCAGAAGAATAAGGTTTTCCAAATTTGTATTTGTTGCCTTCTTGATGGGAACATTCACCGTACTATGTCCCTGACCACGCCTTTGCCAGTTATGAAATTTTCCTTTGGCTTTAAAAAATGTCATTTCATTTTGCTTTATAAATGCATGTGCGAAACAAGTATTTTCTGATCAAATGAGACAGTTTAAACATTTTTATGTATACATTTATTTATTTAGCCAGTAAGTAAACGCTTATAATGACAAATTAGATTCTTCCAACCCTAAAAATATTCAGAACTTTGTTTTTCATTAATAGCAGGAGTGGAAGTTTCCCTCAGGTTTTTGAACTTTACCTAAGATAAAAATTTATTTTATGTCTTCTCAATTAGGGTGAAAATGTGCAAATGTCACAGATTGTTAATTGCTTGAAAGTAGAAACGTGGTAGAAGGAAAGGAGGCCCTGCAGTTTCTCTTTGATGTGGATGTGCTTCTGAGGGTGGCAGCTTCCCCATAACTCGGTGCTGAATGAAGGAGGAGGGTGTCTCCCACGTGAATAAATCTGCACTCTGGAGCCTGAAATTTATTTTAAGCTATGGAAGCCGAGATACTGGCTGTAGGGTCAGTTCAGGAAAACGCAGCCAGAGAAAGAACCTGGTACTACCAGCGTGATATAATTAAATATGTTGTTTGGCCAGCAGATCAGAGTGGGAGTTGGAATTAGGGTTATGGGAGTGGAGCTAGCACAGCCAAACAGTCAGGCTGTCAGATCAGCCCTTCTATTTGCATTCTTCCCTAGTTTAAAAAAAAAAAAGGGAGGGGGTGCGGAGAGGGGAAAGGAGTGAAAAAGATTTGTTCATGTTGTCGTTACCTCTTGAAAGAAGGTCTTAGAAAGTATGACACTTAGAGGAGAAGGTAGGAGGGCAAGACAGGGTGGAATGGCAAGGCAAGATTGATCCTCCAGAGGCTCGGGGAGTGGGGGGAAACATGTTACAAATGGTAATAAGGCAAGTTAAGAAAAATGATACCAGATGTGGCTGTAAGGCCAACAATCAGCAAAAAATGTAAACATATATAAAGCTGTAGTAATAAAGCTGTTACAGCTGTAATGTTCAGGATGGAAAGAAAAATGAGGTCTTTCTTTTTAACTTCAGCTCTATCAGGCCCTGGCCTCTACTTGTATTTATTTTTCCCCTTGTCCATTTCATCCTTTTAGACTAGCGATCCATCTTCGCTAAAATTGTTAGAGACCACTTCCAACTTTTTGTATAATAATAAAATATAATGCTGCCAACCTCTTTCACAATAAATGATTTTATTCATATCAAAGAACACTTCTGAACTCTTCAGCGTATTTCACAACCAATTACATTTCTAAGTGCATGGAAGCATGTGAAAATTGATCCCATTCAATTAAAGACAATGTAAGGCTTCAGACTAGACCTGTGCACTCCTGCAGACACGTGTGCACGTTCTGTGTCTCCTTCTCTGCCTGTTAAAAGGCAGTTTCTCCATTTGCACTTTTCACTAATGCTGGTAAAGCAGATGTAGGGCTACCAAGGAGGCCACAAGTCTGCCCATGAATCCTGTTCCAGGTGACTTCTGCCTCCCGTGGTCAACATGGCCAAGGCTTTAAATCGCTTGCCTTCTGTTCAAGATGCGCAGTGCTCTGTCCCAACAACACTGTAAAACCTGTTGATAACAGGGTGACCATTTGGAGGGCAAACCTTATTTTCTCATCAACTCTAGGAACAGAGGAGTCCTTGCGCTTTTTTTTGTTTATTTTCTATATGCAACTCTACCTTAAAAATGTAACTTTTGAAAAGGCTGTTGAATTTGTGTATTCCTACAGTGTACACAGTGATCCACGCCTGCAGAAAGCTTTGTTTTTCTCTAGTTATGAGTACAGGGATTCAGTATTTCATAAATAGGGTTTGTTTTCTGTTTATACAGTGAATCTTTCTAGCTTTAGTAATGCAATAGTGTTTGGATCATGTGTAATTAACAATGAAACTTTTCAGGACTTACAATTCTTCCCTGACCAATAGCTTTTTGGATCTCCCTAATAATTACAGCACATCAGCCAAGCAAGTTAGTGCAGTCCTAATCCATCCCGAGTGTGAATGACTAAAAAGTCATCTGGCTGTTTTAAGAGCTGTAAATTTCGCATGTAACTGTGTGAAAAAGTACACCCTTTTATGGTTTATGGGGTTGATTCACTAGGTTTGGACCACACTTCTCTCACTTTATGGGCTCTTGTATATGCGATTCAAGGGAAATACTTTTTAATAAGCTGGTTTGTAAAACGGTACTCAGAATGTAAAGGGAATGGATACATGGTAACAGTGCTTAGGATTTCCAGTCCTGATAGTTAAACGGTGTCCTTCAGTCCTTTCCTTATTTAGTAAGGGAGCTTGTAAGATTGCTATCTGACAGATGTTGCTCCGCTCAGCCTCAGCATTTCATTCATCTATTCTTTCCATCCTTATCGTGGCAGAAATGCTTTCCTATCTTATTTTGTTCAGATTTGTTGACTGTATACTTTATTTGCATTCAAGTGGGAGATGCCCTCATGTACAGACAAAATATTACGATCGTTTCCATCAGGAAGGATTCGGATTCAGCTTTGCTTTTGGCTGTGTTAGCTGAGATGACTCTAGCATTAGCACGACCGCAGCAGGATTTCATTCTTGCAGTGTAGGGGAAGTGTTGCTGTCAGGAAGAGAGGCAGAGAGCAGCAAGATTACGTCTGCTTGCTTGTCTGTGTGTGTATTTCAGGTGTTGGTTTTGCTTGTGGCCACTCAATTTGCGGTTAGGAGTAACCACACGGTCACCGTTTTTGAAATGTACTCCACATGAAATAAGATCTGAAATTGGTATCTCAATACATTATTTCAAGTGGACTTTCTTGTTCTGTTTTCTCCACACGGATTACATGAAACATGTTCGGTTATGAAAAGTTCTTGAGTCATACTTTAGAAATAGCCAATTTTCTTACTGGTGATTTGAGATTCCTTGCCATTACTGCTGCATGAAAAATAAAATCACTAATTCTATCTGGGAAACCTTTCAACTACCTGTGTTGCTTTCTGCTTCTAATCTTAAGTATGTAGAAGAAGCAAACTTATAAGAGAAAAATGATCTTCAAGGGGAGCAAAGGCACTTTGCTGCTGCAGCAATAACAGTACAACCTGTCAGGTACTTACTATTGTGTGTAAGCATCAGTAGCTTCCTGCTCATACTTGATCCTATGCCTTGGCCCATCCTTTGCCCCAAGCCTCGTGTGCCACAGGCACCTCTGGCCAGGCCGACCCCTGTCCTGCTCACGCTGTTGTGAAGGGGAAGAGCTGCAGTGCTGGTTGCTCTTGGAGGGATGCACTGCTCAAACCCCTTCTGATCTCATGTAATGCAACTTGAGCAGCACCATCAAGCTGCGCTCAAGAGCTGATGTCATGAGTTCGTCTAGAAAGAGTCAGTGATCTGGAGTTGCAGGAACAGTGCATTTCTGCAAAGGGGGAATAGCAGAATAGTCATATAAGGGAGAGGAAATAGGTGTTGGAGGGAAAGCAATTGTTAAAGGATTTTAATGAGCCACTTCTCTCAAGTGCTTATACAAAAATATTCTCCAGAAGAGTCTTGAGTTGAAAAAAGTAACAGCTCCTGAGAACCATTTGGTATTCAATTGAAAATAGAAAAAAAAAATACTGCCTTATGCAAAACCCTTGAAAAAACATGTCCTTGAGCTATGGACAGCAAATGAAGTCAGAGAGAGGGAAACTGCTGTTATCAGGTTAACTTACTACTGAGCAATTTGCTATGATTTTTGTAATCAGATTTGTAGTAACCCAGGATAAACACCTGAGATGACAACGTGTTACTGCAGGTATCTCTGCAGTTCACTGGAGTGCTGAAACAGCACCTACGGTTTATTTTAGACCTTATCATCAGGGCCACCCGCAGAGCAAAGCAACTCCAGTGACTAACTGGAACTGGTCATTCACTCTCTTATTTCCAATGTGTGTGGGGCCACAGAAGTTGCCACTGACCCAGCAGCCTGCACTGTGGAGAGAGGACACTGCCCACAGTCCCATCGCCAAGTCTGCTGAAGCCTCTTCTCTTCCTCCATTACGGAGGAGGAAGGTGGTAGAGATAATTCAGTGCAGGCAGGAGCCCTCTCCAGCCCTTTACCCTAAAGATAAGAGTGCATAAATAAATCGCGATGCTGTGGTCAGGGAGGCAGGTTGTTCAGAAAGAAGGCAAGAAGTCAAGTGTGGGAGTTGAGAAGCTGATGCAGATTGGGAGGAGGGAAGAAGAAAGTGTGGGAGGTCATTTATTCCTTCTTTGAGTGCACCATTAAGTTTGCATTTTCACTCTGTAGTTGTCACAATCTGCAGAGCTTTTCATGGAGTTTTAAATTTCCCCCAACCGCTCACTTACCATTTTAGTCCAAAACAATACTGTAATGCCTCTTGCATCTCTTTCCTTTCAAGGAAATATAAACATTTTTGTGAAAAGAATCTTACACCTCAAGTAAAGTTTAAACTTTGCATTACCAATCCTAGGAATACAAATACCTGTGTGATTTTTCTTATTTTGGGTGTGAAAGGTGCTGGCTGACCTCGCTGGCTCCTTGTGGCAAGCCAACGCCACTCTGCAACTGAACACAAGACACTCGGATCCATTGGCAATAAGTGGATAGAGCTTAAAATTTAGGAAGATAGTTTCTATTCAAAACTGAGTTAGAACTCCTTCAATGGATGGAAGACCTGGTGTGTAGGCTGAGCGGTTGGTCACAGATGATCTGCTCCTGACACCCAAGGAAGGTCCTGCTCGTCCTGCCTGCCTCTCCCCCAGGTGTCACTGTTGGTCCACAGGAGGAAGGACCTGACGCCCCTCACCTGGGCTTATCACCCTTGGTCAAGATCCAAGACAGGATGCTTTGCCTCTTAGCATTTTGGTTGGTGCTAGTTGATGGCCATGGCTATTTCATCATAGACTCGAAACAACACTCCTCTGCTCAGTAGAAGTGTTTTTTTCCGTTCCTAAATGCTCTTGCTGTCTATCTGTCCCAGAACTGAGCTTCTGGCAAAACTAGTAGGAAGATCAAGCAGCCATGGACAAGTATCTGAGCTGGGACCTCACTTACCTGGCAGTGTTGGGCTGCCTTGTACCCATCTCCTCAGAGGGTGGAGTGGTGGCGATACCATCGAGGGCTGCTTTGTCCCTGCAGGTGCAGCTGGGTGACCTGGATGGGGCATCCCTCTCCTCGTTGTTGAGGGGATGCAGCTGAGAGCAAAGGATCAAAAAGGATGGAAGGTGAACTGGGGAGACGTTGGGCTCCTGAGGGGGAAAGAGAAGTCTATTGGGATGTGTGTAGTATCCCAAAGCTGGTACGGCGAGCTATTTGGCTTGTAGTTAACAAAAACTTAAGGCAAATTGAATTTGTCCTGAATATGGTTTTAATTTCTGTGGGGCCACTGGTGTCGTTCCGCCAGTCGCTCTCGAGTGCGCGGGCAGGGAGTGGCCGAGGGCTGCCGCGGCCGACAGCGCCGGTGGGCGTCCCCCGCTTTAAACCGTTGGCGCGACCCCCCCTTGAACCGGGTCCTGCTGCCGTAATGAAATAATTACAGAATCTCAGGCTGTTATCCAATTACCCTGACATTTCACCGTTCTTTGCTGTTAACTGGATTAAGTTCATTGTAAAAAGATTAGCTGCAGAGTAGAGCCGAGCGTAACGGAGCGAGGCGGCAGGAGGTGGCGGCGCCGCAGGGGGGTGGCTGCTGGCGGCACCTCGCCATGGCCGGGCAGTGCAGCGACTCGCGACACACAGCAACACCAAGGGTTTAATACCTGTGACGTTGGCGTGGAAATCTTGTGCATCCCTAGATGGGTTTTTCTGATAAATAATTCAGGGTAGTGGATAAGAGAAGTGTTTCTCTGACCGATTTCTCTTTGTAATTGCTGCCCATTGCCATCCATGTTGCCACGGGAGTTAATGCCCATTTTTTGCAGTGACAAAACATCCTAAATCTGTCTATATTTGAAATGTTTGGAATTCATTTTGTGTGTAATACTTGGTGCCATGCCATGCATTCTCCTTGAAAGATCTGTTTTTAAAAACTATTGGACTGATTAGTAATCATTGCAGCTATTTATTTCACAGCAGATTTGATACTTTCCCAACACACAGTTTTTCACTTGCACTTTCCCCCTCTTTGTTTCTCTCCTCTTGCTCTCTGGTTGGGGTTGGTATAAACGTTTTGAGGGATGGGTGTTATTAACCAGTCAGGCTGCACAGATTTCCATTCCCCATCTTGCACTTCACTCACATCAACTATATTGTCACTAAATACATTTTTATTTTGATGAGGATGATGATCTTCCATGCGCGGTGGGCCCTGGTGTGTTTTCTCCGCACAAAATCCAGCATTTCAGAGGCTGCCGAAGAACTACTTTCTCTGTTGAAGTACAGGAACTGCAATGACAATAAAAAAAGAGAAGAGAGGAAAAAAAAGGAAGGGAATGGGCTCGTCAGAGTTGAGAAAGGAAAACGATGTATTACAGTTGTTTTGAAACTATTTAATTCTGCTTGTCTCTCTTCTGCCAAATCATGCTGTCATTGAAGTCGGTGGGATCTTGGCCACAGAATTAAATAAGGACATAAAGGAACATTGCTAACGTCACTGCCCTGGCTTTTTCCCTCCCCTTCCTAAAATGGTTTTCTTCCCTTCTTTCATTTTTATTTTTTCTTTCAATGGAAGCTGGCATAATAATTATCTGGAGCTGTATTTAGCAAGGGTAATTATAGTATCGTTTTTTCATATATATATATATTTACTGTAAAATGTTATAACTGATTTATTTTTGTTCTGGGTAAGATTTGCTATTCTGTAGGCAATACAAGATGATGTTTAAATTATTTTAATTGTTTCAGCTTCTTATAGAGTAAGTATTATGCTTTGTTAAAAAAAAATAAAAGCTTAGTAGCTGCACATGAGATTTACGTGCATGTAGCAGAGCAGGGTTGCCAGCCTGCAGCCTTCCTTCCCAGACCTGTGCTGGAGCTGGCTTCAGTTAATAACAATGTTACTCGAATGTGAAGTCTGGCTACGGAAAAAAAAAAATCCTTTTGTCTTAGGGATTTCCTTGGTGGCAGTGTTTCGATTCGGTTCACTAGCAAAACTGGCCTGTAAGCATTCTTTTCGGTGAAATTTAGACATTTCCAAATCTTTCATTCCATATAATTTTTGGGAGAGGTTTTAAAAGTGCTTCAACGCTTACTTTGTTGTTTAATTAAAAAGTTTCGCAGAATGAATCCATTCCTGTTCTCTCTGTGTTTTTAAATTTGAAGCTTATCCTATTAGGAATATCTCGGATCTATTGCATTTCAGTTTTCCAGTTTCTGCTGTGGAGACAGCTTTCAAGCTCAACTAAGCGTAACCTTTTCGTCTTTTGAAATGAGGCTGTAGTTCAGTAGTTCAAATTTTGGAATTTCTGGGAAAACTGCAGCTCTTGCTTATGTGTTAGTAAGGCAAGTTCATTTCCTGATCAAAGCGAATTGGCACTGAATTAATATATACTTCTTTTTACTGGGTGATTTGCTAAAGGACTGCAACTGTACTTCCTTTTAGCTGCTGTAAGAGACTAGGCGGAGGAAATAAGAAATGCAGAAAGCTTTCTGTTGAACTTACCCCAGGTTCAACACCTAATTTTCCTTTAAAAGTATACAGCTTAAGCTGCTACTTTTTTTCCATTTCGTGCAAAACGACCCGAAAGTAATGCAGGTTTTGACAAATTCCTCCTCACAGTGCCAACCCACCAGCGGCCAGTAACTGCAGCCTCTCCAAGCAGGTTATATTTGACCCTTAGGTAAATTCTTTTTTCCTACCTTTCCTTTGCTATCATCCTGTGATTTTACAGATCCTGTCTTCCCCATTTCCTAATTATGTCCGTGGAACTTGATCATTATATGAGTAATTGGAGTTCTGATACAGGCTTAGAGCATACATTACAACGTAATCCAAAATGTAGACACTTCTGCTCTAAGTGGAAGTGACAGATCAGAGCTTACAAATTGCTTTCATTCACTTAAGAACCGCCTGGGACCTCTAAATTGATCACATGT
The DNA here is from genome assembly GCF_000703405.1 of Apaloderma vittatum. Classification (NCBI taxonomy): domain Eukaryota; kingdom Metazoa; phylum Chordata; class Aves; order Trogoniformes; family Trogonidae; genus Apaloderma; species Apaloderma vittatum. Next base: position 102,252 of record NW_009719796.1, read on the forward strand.
GTTGTATGGATTATGTAATATTAATTAGGGTGCTATCCAATAGTGCAGCTGTGGTCCTTTGATAGTTCTATTAAATCTGTTTTCAGGGGGGTGTAATTCAGTTCTGCAAGTCTTCTATTTCAAGGGAGGTAAACTTGAAGTAAAATTCTTTCTTCACTGAAATTGAGAAGGGTTAGCATAAGTATACATAAATGTAACAGTGAATCAGAGAAACAGTATTCGGGAGATCTCGGAATTCCAGGTACTTTTGCACCTATCCTCAACTTTTCTGTCTTTATAATGAACACTTTTCATCCCAAAACTGAAAATTTTCTGTTTTAGTTAAAAATAATGAGGTACTTTGCCCTGCTACTGTAGCCTTATTTTTTTTTACAAAGCTGATGATACTTTTGTGTTTCTTGAAGTATGTTGATGATTTTTTCTCAGTTTTATGGCATATGAATATAAACAGACAGTATTTGTGATGGACGTATGTGATCACTATTAGAGAAGGATTAAGGCATAGATGATACATTGTTTGTCGAAGGCAACATAAAAAGAAGTTAAATCTTTAGGAGTAAGGTTCCTGATTCCTATGCTCAGTCTTCTTAATTTCAACTTTTCAGCACTTTTGTCTCGATGTTAAAATATTTTTAAGAAGATATGAACATAGTGCAACTATTTTCTGCAATATTTTTAGTTGTTCCAGGGTCAGATGCTTATGGGCCATATATGATGTTAAAGTTTTGAGGAAAATTAGAGTTATTCACAAACTTTACTCTAAAAGTTAATTTATGCTAAAACTCAGAAGCGGCATTCTAGCGCTGTTTTAATTTGCAGTATGAGCAAATCTTCTGTTTTCACACCTTTGAGATCTGATCTAACATAAACTAACCCTGAATAGTCATAATAGAAAGAAATTGAAGGACTGTATTCGCTTCCTAAAAATGATGTTAAGAATTTAACATGGTATTAGAGCCTGACTGGATGTTGGTGGTTTCATCTGCAGTGTGGCTGATATTAAGAAATTTATCTGTGACCTTTTTCCCTTCATGTATAACTTTGAGGTCAGAGCAACAGGAACCCGCACCGGGCAGGGTGCTCACAGCCTATCCGAGTAGTAAGATTTAGGCAGTGTAGTCTTCCAACATGATAGATTTGCCCCGTTTTTCTCAGACACTATGTGCAAACCTCATCAAGGCCTGCATAAGTGCTTTTTACACATCAGGAAGTTTCCTGTTTTAGTGCCGAGCGATAAAAATCTGTCATTATGGAGCTATTTGGGATTCATCATAGAATGGCCTGGGCTGGAAGGGACCTTAGAGATATTTAATCCAACCTCCCTGTTCCTTGTTTTTTTTTTTTTTTCTTTTCCGAAAACATACATTAATATTCCTGTAGAAATGGCATGCTACAAGTAGCATGTTTACTTTTGTATCCAGTTTTAAAGGAACTGTGGCCCATGTTCTTTTTCTTGTCCTTTGGCATTTTTAGTTTGCTCTGAAGTTTACAGCGACTTTCCATAAAGCTCCTCTTTTCCTTCTAATTGCTTTCAACAGCTTTCAGCCCCGATGAGCTACACTGTGGAGCCGAAGCTCACGTGCCCGTTGTATTTCTGCCACGTGCAGTACTAGTTAACTTGCTCAAAGCAAAGATACTTTTTGAGTTTGCAACATTATTCTAAAGCAAGGTTCAAAACTATCTGTATAAGCCACACTCTAGTGGCCTGAACATAAGATTTGGGTTTTTTCCTCCTGTTTGTATGCAAACACTTTTCAGTATATGTAATACAGTTTCAGTGTATACAGTATCATGACAAATGGTATTTCACTTTCTCTTTTCAAAATGCCCAAGAAGACTTTGGAATGATCCACTGGAGTGGGAGAAAGTAAAAGTTTTCCACTGGGATCACTTAATTTTTGTGTTCAGTTAAATCTTGTCACAAGATATCAGAGGTGATAGTTGGTTAATAATCAGATTTCTTCTTAGCTGCAAAATAAAAATACAGATGAATACATATGCTTTTTTATAGGGGATTTTTGTTGTTGTGAGGACTGGATTTTTCCGTTGATGCCTGTATTTATATTGTCAGTCTTTGTAGTTGATACCAAAAGCTCTTTGATTCTTAAGTGTGAATCATATCACTTGCTGAATTAAATTTTTAGCTGTATCACAATGAGTAATTGGAAGTAGAATGAATGAGTTCTTAACATCCTTTAGTCTTCATATATTTCTGCATTTACTTATTAATATTTTAGATATGAACAGATACCACCTTTGGCTTTTAGAAAATAACATTTTTAGAAAACACCCTCTGGAAAAAAGATTCATTTAAAATTCTACAGTAGTATCGTTGCCCATAGGAAGATATCGCTTCTCCATGCAAACAAAAAGTATTACCTTATGCATGTTCAAGAGAGGAATGTTTTCATTCAAGGATATACTTAATGGATTTTCTTTAATGGAGTCAATACAGCTCGCTGCTTACCCAGTCAGCTGAAAGTCTGAATTCTGTGTGCTAGGTCCTGAATGTAAAATGGCGTTGTTATTTCTTATTTTTTAAGTAATCCTCTCTTCTGAAAAATCTATAGTGGCTTTTATTATTTCTAAAATAAATTATAAAATGCTGTCTTGAATAGCAGATTTTGGATGTCTCCAGGCTGTGGGTTACAAAGCGTTCAGAGCAAGATCTCTTCCCCTTCCTAGTGGCACATGGTTTTTACTTGTTTAAAAGCCGGGCTGTTGCCGGGAGGCAGCTACAGGATGGGCATCCCTCCTGCCCGGGGGCCCGCTGGTGGGTAAAGGCTTCCTCCAGCCCCACTTCACGTCATTTTGTGGCTGGTTTGGGAGCCATGTAATCTTACTGCTGTCGCCTCATTCCTGGTTGATGGAGTAGTGGAGGGGAGCGGAGTGGCCCTGCTGCTGGCTGACGGGCTGCTGGGCAAAGATTTCAAGCTGGTGGGAACCTTCTTGGCTTCTTGCTGGCTCTTCCCAGGCCAGCAGGGCTCTGCAAGGAAGAGGTGGTGATCCTGAGGAGATACTGGTACAGAATTTCCTCTCTACTTGCATTTGAGAAGCCAGCCTCATGTGGTTTTTTGTGGCTTTTTGGGGGAGTGGGTTGTGGTTGTTTTTTTTCTTTTCATGAAGTTCTTGGGTGGGCAAGCTGGATGGCAGCATTTCGCAGCTCTCAGTAAGGTGTGTGATCTGTAAATGTGTGTAAAGGACTTTCTGCCGGTGAAGAAAGCTTTTAGTGAGCTGCTCCTCCTCTCTAATGTGGTACTTGACCTCACAGGTTCCTAGCATAACGTTACTGCAGTATTTTGCATTATAGTATTATGAGCTATTTTCTGTGACTTTTTCCTCAACTTCTGCGTGACCAAAATGAGTATAACTGTGTGCATTTAAAATCTTTCTCGGTCCTTTTTTCCCCTTTTTATTCTTTACATTAGTAATGAAGTAATTTCCTATTCATCTTTTCCTTAAATTTTGAAGTAGTGAATGTCTCTGGAACAGGCATCGCCCAGCCTCAGCCAGCGGCATGGAGAAATTCACTTTTCTGGGGAATCATGTTCTAAAACTGTTCTGTCTCACTCCATTGACGGTTTTGCTGCAGGTCTTAAAGCAACTTTGCCATAAAACTAGTGGATACGTACATGTTTTAATCACCTGGCTTAATAGGGTGGCTCTTGTATTAAATACGCTGCATGGCTGAGTGTCTGAACCGTGTTGGAAAATCTATCTCTAATGAGACTTCACTGGAAGTTAACAGAGTGACCCAAAGGAATGTTAAAGAGCAATTTAGCAATGTGCTGTTTATATGAAATCAAAACTTTTGAGAAGACTTATAACTTGAAATGCTGAAATCAAAGAAATTAATCAAGTAACCTTTTATTACTAAGAATTTTACTTAATCCATTTTGGTATCCTAGCACTTTCTTTTTCATAAAACCTTTCCTTTATTGCTAAACACTGAATCAAGGCATTCCATGATTTTTCTGTATGTTGGGGTGTTTTTAGAAGAGGATGTTTTTTCTGAGGTCTCAGTGGGATTTGTAGCCTATTTACATGATTTTTTGAAATTTCCTTTCAAAATCTTGTGTTTTGAAGGATTCCAGAAGCATCTAATTACTTTAGGAAATACATCTTTATTTTACTTAAAATAAAAGACTTGATCAAGAATAAGACTTCCTTCTTTGAGACATTAGTTTCTCTTTTACATAACAACAATATAATTTTAAACTTTGTGCATATTGAGAATAATGTTTCGTCATCATAGATTTAATACCGTATTAGTTCTTAAGCTATAGACCATTTTTTGAGAATGATATAAACTATTAAATAATTTATGTCCTTTTTATATGGCAATAGAGAATGAGACCAAAAACCCCACTTTTATGCAGGACAAGTAGGCGAGGCAACACTATTAAGTAAATAGACCGCTGGCTGATAATAAGGAAGTTACAGTGGATTTTAACTTGGTGAAGGAAACTATTTTATTAATATTTATTTGGTTTTCTCACTGTAACAGTGAGCTGCAGGTCACGTTTTGCTATGTGGAATAATACCATTTGTTTTGCCATCTCTTGTTCAGGGTCAATTCAAATGTTGGCAAGTTTACCAACGCATGTCTGACACTGTCGTTATTTATTTTTGGTCTCTTCTTAAGCATGCAGGGAATGTGGTACAGGTGATTCAGTGGTGTATCAAGTTGATTCTATTACAGTAATAAAACCAGCGTTGTGATATTTTTATAAGCCAGATTTGTTGATGTGGTGAAAGTCTCGTATCTTCAACCAACGCAATCCTGTACCTCCAGCTAAATGTCTGGCACTGTCATTATTTATTTTTGGTCTCTTCTTAAGCATGCAGGGAATGTGGTACAGGTGATTCAGTGGTGTATCAAGTTGATTCTATTACAGTAATAAAACCAGCGTTGTGATATTTTTATAAGCCAGATTTGTTGATGTGGTGAAAGTCTCGTATCTTCAGCTTTTTCTTGTGACTTTTCTTGATTCCTGTAGCTCATACCTTGTTGGCAGTAGTCGGCTTGGACAGTCAGTGCTGTATCGACAGCTTTTTTGATGCCACATTTAAACTCCCTGCTCATACTAATCTTTCTCAGGTCATCAATACTCAGAAGAATATTGAAAAAAGAGACCCATCCTGATGATTTTCAATGTTATTACTTTGCTCCCTGATAGAATTTATAATTTTTTTTACCGTGTTCCTCCTGGCACTTTGTATTATGCTCCGTCTTTCCATTTCCCTGAAATATGAGTACCTGAGCTCAGTGTTGCTCCAAGGTGAGCTGGATTCCCTTATTGACAAATCCTAGCCAATCCAACCAATGCAAAGTTCTATTTACCTGGTGGATTCCTAGTATCCAGGCAGCTAAAAAGTGTCAGAGCTACTGGGAAGTACTAAACTTAATGTGTCTTCTGCTTGAGCAGAGTCCTTTATTAGGTAGCACTGCGTAAATTTTTCATTCAGATACTCTACACAAAAATTAAATACATTGCATAATCATGCAGCAGAAGAGGTGGTTCATGTAGCTGTTAAGTAATACAATTATAATTACATTCTTTTGATAAGAGACTCAATTTTCTGTTCAATATGTCAGTCGTATATAGTTATACTACACCTCCAATAGCTCTATGGAAAAACAAGCTGCGCGACGTTCACCTTACAGATCTGAAACCTGATCAAGGCTACAGGACTTCCTTGGATCGGCTCCAGCTGTTTCTTGTGTACAGTTGTGTCACCAAATATCAATATATCACTGCAGTGCCTTTTTAGTCACCAGCTTTATTCAGGCGTTTTGAAGCTACTTGAGAATTCAACTTCCTTTTAGCAGAATTTTTCAGACTAGCTCTTCCTTTTAAGCAGAAGTCAAGTGGCTGGGGCACTAATGTAGGGAGTGGGCTGTGCACATCACGTCTCCCTTTGACTGAGCAAGTTTGAAAGCACATCTGCCGTCAGAGAAAGTGTTCCCCACTGTGAAATGAGCTGCAGTCATTCTGCTGGGAGGGACTGCTCCATCCTATATGAATATTGAAATCTAGTTAGTATTTCTCATCAAGTAATGCTCACTAAAGATACGTCCCAGTCAGACTTATGGTTTTCTTTGTCCCAGGAGTACTAGTGAGAAAAAGACCCTAAATGTCAATGTATCCAACTTTCTTCCTACATACACTTGTGTCACATAGAAGTGTGTAAGATTATAGAGATGGTGAACTGGGCCTGAGCTAATGGATGGGTTTGCCCTTTTCATCTTTAACATTAGGCAGAATCAAGTTGAGTGGAAGGGAGTGATAGTGCTGAAGAAATATGTGGCAGTTGCAAAATGTTTTGCGTCCTCTTCTACCCTCTGCAACATTCCTAGGTATTAGAAAAATTATTAAGCTGTGGGTGTTGGAAAGACAGTTTATTGGAACTCTGTGGAAATACAATTTCCCCATGCATTTAGTTAAGCTCCATTTTGTAATAATTTAACAAATATCGCTTATTGACTCAGCTGCTAATTATAGTATTTATACTAAGTAATGCAAATAGTATTTATACTACAGTAACAGTAACATCTTGAAAGGCATTGTCTTTTGCAAGCAGGGATCTCCCTGTTTATCTAAGTAACGTTGAGTTTTGCAGAATGATATCCAGGCTTCTTGGGTAACTGAAAACTTAAACATAGCGTGAAACCTCCAAATCCTTCCTTGTTTTTAAAAACTAAGAACAACATGTTTAAAATCCCTTCCAACCCAAATCATTGTATGATTGCAATATAGGATCACTGAGACATCTGAGCTTTCACTCGAATCTATACTTTAGCTTTAAACATCATAAATTACAGTAATTAAGATTAATAGCATTTGATTCTGAGTAAGAAAAGGTATGCAGACTTAGAACTCTTCCTTCTTTCTCCAGTTGTCCAGTTTAAGGAATGTTAAGAGTACTGCATGAATTCCTGTGGAATAAATGTGTGTATTTGGAAACAGAAATTATTGTGAAGGGCAGGGTATTAATGAACGTACTAAAACTCGATTGCTTTTACAAACTGATTATTTTGCAGGACATTTTTTATATAATTAAAAATCTATCTTTTTCTCTTTGGCAGGCTATCAAATGCCTCTTTACAGGAGCATTTTGTAGCATTAAGGAGAAATTTGGGAAGGTAGAAGTTTTATTTGTTGCTTGTTGGCTAAAATGTATCCCTGGCCTTACATGGAGAAGTACAGGTTTTGACAAAGTTCTGGAAAATGTCATGAATGAAAAGATGACGGAAAAGTGTGGTGGCATTAAAAAAAAGGTTTAGTTAGTAAAAGAGTAGTTATTTATGAAACATTGCTATTTTCAACATGCTACGTGTGAACTGTGTGTGGATGTTAATGCTCATTAATGTGGTTTCATTTTATCCCTCGATGCCGCTCATGCGAAACGACTTGTGCTCTTGGCACATCGTAGCATGTTAGTCTGTGATGTTAGAGGGTACAGGGCTTTCACGTGAGTAAAAATAGTAACTTGCATATATGCTGCCTCCTGCAGGAGTCCAAAATCCATTGGATTTTTGAAAATATGGCTCCTTTCAACTGGGAAAATGAGCAGAAGACAAGGGCAGATACGATTCTTTTTTTTCTTAGAGAGCGCACAGAGCAGTCTTTGTGTTCTTAAGAGAGACAGATTAAGATTCTCATTAAGAGTTGGAGAGTGTTTTCACTGATACGTTATGGAAAGCTTGTTTAGCCATGTAAGATTTATAATAACCAGCTAAGTGTTGTGTGTGACTGGGCCTGTTGGATTTCAACAGCAAATTCCAGCTAGAGCAGTGACAGGCAGAGTGCTTCTCTGCTCCGAGGGTTATGTTATTGCCTCCAGAAGGCAGGAGGTGACACTCAGTGTGTAGAAGTGGTCAGAGAGCCCTTGGGAAAAGAACATCCACCAAATGCATATATTCCTCGTGTCTCCCAGGCAACCTTCCAGCAGAGGCCCCAGGTGAGGAGCCCTGCCTGCTCCGTGTTTCAGAGAGCCCCCAGGGAGCTGCTCATCATCTCTCAAAGTGAGCATGGGTACAGAACGCCTCCGACTTCACCCTCTGCACCAGGCTCAGAAAGCAGAGCCCCTCTTTTGTTATAACTAAGCATTCATGCTCTTTCGAACTTCGAGAAAAGAGCTTTTGTTCCAGAGTGGAACTGTAGTTTTTGCAAAATCTCCTCTGTTATATGAGGTACTGAAGGAAAGGAATTAAGGGAAGTAGTAAAGCGATGATGACTGAACCGATCGTTGGGCTCTGTACTTGCTTTCCTCTCATCTTCAGGCTATTACAAAGTCAATTTAAATGGAAAAGCAAGCACGTAGCCAACTGTTGTGTATGCTGAGAGACAATTGTGTGTGTATAATAGAGATCCCTACAACAGTGCTTTCCAGTTTATGGTGCTTTCAGAAGTGGGATGGATCTCTATCTTTAGGCCTGTGTTTCCGAGTGAGTGCTGCAGAAGGGCATGTCCTTGGCCAAAGAACAGCCGTGGAGCGGTGCTCCTGCGTGGTGGCGTTGCCTGCCCGCTCTGTTCATACTGCCCTTCGCCACGCTACAGTGATACTACAGGGAGGGAAGTTCTTTCAAGGCACTGATGCGTGTTTGGAATAAACTACTTTTCCAGTGTTCAGCTGACTTCTTGACTTACATAGGCTCTTAAGATTTTTCTGTCCCATTGTTATACTTTAAGATTGTACTGATTCATAAGGAAAACCTGTGTTACAACACAAAAGGGGTTTTAAATGTGGAGGTGATGTTTTTGCCTGGTATTCCTATCTTGTGAGACCAGGTCACATCAGAATCTCTTCTTGGCAACTCAGAAAATCAGGCTGTGTTAGTAGCTGTATGTACTTATTTGGACTCCTGAACTGAGATATTTTGATGTAGGCAGTTTTTTTTAATTAATGCAAGGGGAAGAAAACATTTTGGAAAATCAGCACTGGATCTTCGGGAACCGAGACTGCAATGTCCTTTTCCTACTCCTGCCAGTGGTTTGGTGCACTGTCACCAATAATTTGGCATCTGTATCTATGATACATGAATTTCCATGAGTGTCATAAAGTTTATTTTAATATTATTACGGTATTTGAATGCCTTAAATTATTTACCTGGGAACGCAAGGTGTTATAATCATGATATTTTGATTCTTGCATGTCCATACACTGGAGAAATCCCTATTAGCAGCCATAGTTGTGTAGTAAATAACACTGGAGAACTGCAGAGAAAGTAGATGTGCAATAGCAGGAGTGCCAATGTAATTATATTTTGTTCTTTCTACAGTTACTCCTAGGGGAGAAGGAAGTCAGTAATTGAAATGATTAGGTATGAGTATTATTGTGGTATTAGCTGGCACACAGGCAGTACTGACAGCTTTGTCACTTTATAGTGGAGCATTCTATGTGATTCGCTCAAGGTAGAAGTATTTAGAGTAATTAGGGAAATAGGAACTTAGCTGTTTAGGGTTAGTAATGAAGAAGTAGCAATAGTAATGATAATGTGAGACACCTGATGACAATCTGGCCCTCTTTATCTCTGTAAGGGTATAGTTAGAGCCCTTGGTAGTTTTGAAAGCAACTGTATTATTTCTCTACCTGACAGATTTTATGCAATTAAGCGCCTTGTGCTTAACCTCTGGTTGTATTTGCCCTTATTTTTTCCTGACCTTGAGTAAATGATTGTCATTTTATGTTCTAGCCAAAGTCCTTGAAATGTTCCTCTCCAGAAAAGGATTCAATATTGCTGTTCTGTTCCCAGAAGATTGCTGGGTACTGTGAGGGTGGAAACCATTTGCCATTACTTAATGAAAAAATGTCCTCCATAAATCACCTCTTCAAGTGGAGCCCACAGTGAAACAGCATGAGTCTTTAGCACTGCCAGCACTCTAATAGACTTATATATCCTGGGTACTCATTATTTGCTGGTTGTTAATTATAGAGTGTGTTTAAGACAGGAAATCTGGTGTGCTTCTTAAGGAAAAAGCAGCATGCCCTGTCCTACTCTTAAAAGGGAGAGGGAGCAGGCAAAGGAGGGGAAGGAAATGTCTTTTGTTTTAATTTAAAAGCATGGACTATGTACTTCACCTACAATGAGACACATCTGCTGTTTTAATACGTGTAGCTGGCTGCCTTTCTTACTTTTTAACTATGAATGTTGATGCTAAAGGGTTTTAAGACCACTAGAGAGGTTATTGCTGAGGCGATTCGGTGCATCTTTGGGAGAGTTTGTTTGTCATTATAGTAAAAAGTCCCTTTGGGTGCGTGTTTGAAGGATGTTCCTGGGGGAGGAAAAGAGCTTTAAGATCTTTGTGCAGCTCCCTGCTTATTAAATCAGTTAATCTAATTAAGTGGTTTACCCTGACTTCACGCAGGCATGAATCAGAAGCAATTCATCTTGAAAGGCAGTTGTATGAAATCATTATCCCGGTGGTGGGGAGATGAGGGCTAAATCCAGGGCCTGTTGAACCGCCGGCTTCTGCTCTCTGCTGCAAGAGATCACTTTCCCATTTTACTTTTGCATGTCACCAGATAAAGTCTATAAATAGCTTTACAGCAAGGATTGGCAACCCAGGTTTTCCTTCCTCCAGGCAACTCTTTTTAACTGCTGCTCTCTAGTCCTGCTTCTTTCTGATTCTGTCTTTCTGGAAAGGTTATTTTTCTTTCTGTCAATGGCCCAAATTCAAGAGGGAGGCTCAAGTCTGCTCTCTCCGACGTAGCCACTGGCTTGATGTTAATGACTCCCTCTTCTAATGGGGAAAGGCAGGTTTTGAGCCTGCTCAGACAGGGGAGAATGCCTGATGCTAGTCACCTGCTTTCCAAGCTGTCTTACAGAAGGGAAGAGCAGAAAGCTTCATTTCTGTTCTCCTTTGGCTGAAAGAGCACTTGCTTCTGTTTGAAAGGGAAGACATGAAAGATAAACATAAAAGCACAAGACAGGGGAGGTGGTACACAACTGGAATTCATAACCAGACTTTGATGTTCACCTCTTTTTATTCAAATGTTATCAATACCAATAAAAAGTTCGAGGTTAGTTATAAATAAACTCACGGGTGATGTTTGGAATAGTGTTATGTTGAGGTATCGAGGAATGGAAAACTGCTGTATTTGAGTTGTTCTTTGTGAAGCTGTCATACCCATGGGAGCAAAGAAATTAATTGTAGCAACAGAGGTTTCTCTTGATTTCTTGCTAGCTGATGATCCTCATTTGTCAAAATGAGGTAGGGAGAGACAGCATTGCTTTCCTCATGAGAAATCTTTTTGTATCTTAATTTCTAATAATGTATACAGATATCGTTCAGTAAATATTCAGTCTCAAAATTATATTCTACATGTTCTTGGCCACTCTCAGATATCATTGAACATGGAAGATGCTTAAAACCTAGCTCTGTTCTGCTGGAGGAGGCTTTGCATCCTGTCCCATACAAGTGTTTTGCCTTGCAGCAGAAAGGAGCTGATAAAACACCGACGACAGGCTGTCACTGTGGTCAGATTATTGCCTTCCTGCAAGATGAGGACTGTAGGCAAATTGTTGTTTCGGACCAGGAGAACTTTGGCAAGATTAGGGGTTATGTCTTAAGAGTGCTGGAGACAGTTAACGTAGTGAGTTCCTTCATATAACAGCTTGATTGTATTATAAATCATAGTGAGGCTAATTACATGTGATTTATATCAATAATCTGTCAGGCTTTAAGATGGGCATTATTAGAGAACCTGTATTAGAAGCATTTATTTCCTTAAGTATATGTGGTGCCTTTAATTGATGTAACCTAACCATTTAATCCCTTTTATTGATATATATAAAGGTATATTTTCATTGCTAGGATATCAACATTATTAACCATTTTGCAGGCGGTGAGTGGCTTTCCAGAGTCTTTATGGTAGAGGCACTGGTATAGTGGGCAATTAAGGTCATGCAAGGACTGGTGTGGTAGGTCAGGAGTGCGGGGTCCATTTGTGTGAGACATGGACCTACTGGAGAGAGTCCAGCAAAGGGCCACAAAGAGGCTGGACTGGACTGTCTGCCTTGAGAGGAGAGGCTGAGAGCTGGGACTGTGCAGCCTGGAGAGCAGATGCTCGGGGGGGGATTTTGTCAATGTGTATAAATACCTGACGGGGGTGCAGTAATGGTGAGGGTGTCAGGCTGTTCTCAGTGGTGTCCTGTGCCGTGGGCACAAATTGAAATACAGAAATCTAGCAGTTTGGCAACTGAGCAACCTGTTCTCCTTCAAGAAGGGAGCTTGAACTCAATGATCTCCAGAGGTTCCTTCCAAACTCACCTGTGACTAGGATGATTTTTAATTCTGTGATTGTATATTCAGCTCTTAGTAATTAATTTGAGGATGCTTGGTAATGTTTTTATGTTCACATTACACCTTTCTGTCCCTTCACTTTTTGGTTCAATTTTTAGGAGGAAAAATGTGGTGAGGTCATTTTCTGGCCTATGGCTGTAGTACCATGCTGCTAATCATAGTTGATTCATATCTCCTGCCCCAAAGACTTATTTTTCTGAGGCCTCCTCTACATCTTTTTATTGCTTTGTGGCCTTCGTGAGGAGTGGGAAGCTTTGCTTGCTAGTTCAGGAATGGTCCTTCTGTGTTCAGATGGCCTCTGGCTGGGTAACTACTGCTGATTTTCTAAGATTTCTGTAAGAAAATAAATCTTAATTTTACAGCAATTTTATGACCCTTGCTTTTACTCTTCATTTCAAAGTCTGTTTCCAGGTGCTCGTTAGGGTGCATTTAGGTCCACTGGTTAAACTGTTCATGGAATTCATCTGTTGCCTGATTATAGGCATTGCTAGCTGTATAAATAACAACAGTGCTGGTCTGGCCCTTTTCAATGAGTCTGGAAGAG